>NW_026922417.1:0-7500 GCF_032062105.1 Saccostrea cuccullata | reverse complement strand
CGTCTTCAGCGGAAGACCTTCTTGTTATTCTTAGGTTTCTTTTCCACTATTTTTAAGGTCTTCCGTCTTCAGCGGAAGACCTTCTTGTTATTCTTAGGTTTCTTTTCCACTATTTTTATTAAGGTCTTCCGACTTCCTTCGGAAGACCTTATTGTTTTCCTTCTGTTTTTTATTATTATTATTATTATTATTCTATTTTCATAGTACAGCCGATATCTCAGCTATGAGTGGACAGATTTCAAAGATTTTCTCAGGGAAGATGCATCATGAGAATATCTCCAGACGTGTTTTTCATTTTTTCAAAATTTACTTCCGTTCGCGATTTTTGGGGATTTTTGTTTTTTTTAAAAGGCATTTTGTCCAGCAGTTTTCTCGAAAACGACTAAAGATATGAAATTGAAACTCACTGAGGTGATAGAACATTGAACTGCATAATGGGGAACGACCTTTATTTTTCGTCGTCGGCACTTCCGGTCGCAAGCGGAAGTGAATTCAAAAAGTCCAATTTTTCAACTTTTTTGTTTTTCAATATTTTTCTTTCAAATTTACAGGGTTCATATTGTATCTTCTAAGAACTCCAAATATGTTTTCAATATTTTCATGCGTGCATTTGTTGCAAAGATATGACCGATCCAAACTTTGTCGCACTGTTGGGGGTTCGAATCCCGCCGGGGGCGTTGCAAATTTTTTTTCTTTGTTTCTGTCTTTTTCAGTTGAATATGTCTTTTCTTTCTTTTTTAACATGTATGGAAGATTTTACCCATTTTTTAAAGCTATATTTTGAGATATTTTAAGGAATACCTGTGATAATCATGATGTATGTTTACCTTAGAGGGTTCCATGTTCGTTCGCCCTAAAATTGTTCGCCCGATTTCTTGTTCGCCCAGAGTCTGCTTGCCCTAAAACTTGTTCACACAGGGTCCGTTCTCCGTAATTTAATGTAGAATAAAATCTAATGAATTTCTTTCGTAATTTTTGTACATTCAAAATAAAACAGACCGTCACTGTGTCTGTCAGACGTTATACATATGCATGGTCAGCGGTCACATCTATTAACGTCTCATTCCTTTAATTTTTTTTCAAAAGATAGCGCACTTCTTAGAAATAAAACGAATGTATCCCCCTAATTCACATTGATATTAATCATCTAATTAACTATAGTGCAAACACTTAGTCATTAAAAAACTTACACCAGAATCAAATCAAAAATGAATTTATTGCTCTTTAATCGTATCAGAATTTGAGAAAAAAATTTCCAAGTTTGAAAGGGAAATAAATAGAAAAAATTATAAACTTGTATGTTAATTTATAATTCATACATGTATATATACAAGTATTTATAAGCATTGGGCGAACCTCATATAGGGCGAAAAAAATATTTTGAGCGAACGGACTCTGCGCGAACGGACTCCTGCGAACAGGTATAGATCGGGCGAACGAACCCGTTACCTGTTTGGTTCAGAGACTGCTGTATATAGATAAAAAAAACTTTCTGAAATATATTTCCTGGGATGACACAGCATAGAATTCTAACAAAAAGTTGGTCGTGATCTGTTGAAAGACTGTGGAATATGATATGGTATGGTGTAGCATAGAAAAGTCGATCAGGAGACAATTTGTTGCCATAATTTTTCAAGATTTCTAAATATGTTTTCAATCTCATGATGTGTGCTTTTATCATTCATTATTTTATTTTATCTTTTAAATATATATTTAGCATTATTTACATTTTTTTCCATAAACGAGGAAGTGAATGGAAATATTGCATTCAGATTTATATTAATGCATAGGCGTCGGAAGTTAATTGAAGGGGGGGGGGCTAAACCAAGAAGAAAAGGTAAACCCCAATTTTCAATGCCAATATTATGTACAATTGTATTTGCCAAAAAAGTGGCGCGGGGCGGGGTGGGGCCGGGCAGTAAGTTCGTTCGGACGCCTAGATGTAATATAAAAGGTGTCTATGATGCGTGAAATGGCTGGATAATTTTTTGCAGCACGTAATTAGCAATAATTTATTGTGATTATCAAAAAAAAAAAAAAATAAATGAATAAAAATAAAAAAAAAAAAGAAGAAAATGAGTGGTTTTAACTCTAGTATATATAGGCCCCTGGTTTTACATTACATGAATTTTGAATCAAAAATTGTGCGGCACCTGTGTTTCTGTACATTTTTCTTCATTTTATTTATTTATCAACCATACCATATCTAAATACACGTAGTATTATTTAACTTCATATATATGTTTCATTTGATTTATCACTTTCCTTTCAAATCTCAATAGCAAAAGACTCCTATATGTTGAATTTTAAAACATACATGAACTACATTAACGTCTGAATAGCGAATCCGAAATACTTTGCGTACGATTGGCATTTCGTTGCACGGATCAGTGATCAGCAGACGTACTCACGGTACTGGAGAATCTATTGTATTATACGAATAGAAGTAAGGGTTCAGCAGTCATACTAGTGGTGAAGAAACAAAGCAGAAGTTTATTCCATCTCCACATAGCTGCAGATCTGTAGCGTTATGGTTTTATATATTTGTCTTTGACCATAACGCTACAGATCCTGTAATGCAAAAAAGGTGCAATTTACGGCGCAATATTTTTTGTGCACTCTTGGGGAGAATTTCTCCACTTTCCAGCATTGGTCAATTAAATACCTTTCACTCCCTAATTCTAGACACATTCTGTAGCCAATATGTATATTTTATACACCTCCGAACCCTTTATAGTCGTCTCTACAAGTGATAAACTCGCTTGATTAAAATTATTTGTTACAGTATATTGCTGAAAATTCACTTCTAGCGACTTTATTGCCTGTAGAGACAACTATAAATGGATGAAATATACATATTGGCTACAGAATGTGTCTAGAATAAGGGAGTGAAAGGTAATTGATAGACCAATGCTTGAAAGTGGAGAAATTCCAAAAGCGCGCAAAAAATATTTCACCGTAAATTGCACCTTTTTTGCATTACAGGATCTGTAGCGTTATGGTCAAAGACAAATATATAAAACCATAACGCTACAGATCTGCAGCTAATCTCCACAGTGACTTTTCAGTGTAAGTAATTGTATTGAAATTGTTTATAAGTGTATCACGATCATGTTTTATGGATCTTTTGTTGCGCCATGTTGAAAAATACAACGGGTTGTTAATATCCAACAAATATTGTATATTTTCGACCTATTTAGATATTACATATTGATTTATTGCAAACTTTTAAAACAATATATATCCAAACTGTAGTTGCTTGTTTACTTTGCCAAAAAATGAGAAAGGTGCAGTTTTCCTTACAAAAATATTAGCGTCTTGTGTTTTCAATCTGAATAAAGTATGGACACCCCGTTAGTATTAGCTGTATTTATCTGCAGGATATTCCAAATAATAAAAATAGGATCCCTTTTCTTTTATAAAAACACCTCACAAGTTGCATATTATGGTTGCAAATACTTTAAAAAAATGGTTGGTTTAATCCATTTGTCAGTAGCTGTGCATTTCCGAAAAAACTTCAATGAAATTACAATGCATTTTTCATTTAAAATCTTTAAGAAAGTGCCCATTTGTAACGAACAGAAAAGTTCATTTGATCCACACATTCATTTTAATATTCATGGGTCTCTTTGATAGAAATCTTAATTTTCTTTTGGAAAAAATGTCTTCAGCTGGTCTTAAAAAATCTCTGTAATAACCAATTACGCCTTTGATTAATCAAGAGATAAAATGTGCATTAGTTAAAGAACTAGAATTTCTGACATCAGACTAAAACCATGGGGGAAATTCAGTGTTTTCTCTAAGAACTGGCTATCGGCCAAATTGACCGCTTCGATTGATAAAAATGCCACATAGAACATTGTAGAAATTAAAATTTTTGTAAGGTCAACATAGTACTGTTCATTAACATCAACCCTTAGTCTGTAACAATCAATCTTTAACCCTTTACACTTTAAAATAAAGGGAAATCAGTCAAAACACTGGAAATTCTGTTGATTTAATTATTTTGGGTATATTCACTACAGTTGTGCTTGAAAGATATTGTTCCCAGTGTAGCAAATGAAAATAATGTTTTACCGTGTGGTATTTGCACAGCAAGCAAATTGGCAAAATTAGGTCGAAAATAGGCTATAAGATGATATCAGAGACAAAAAGTTGTCCCTGCTAAGTTTGAACAAAAGTAGACTGTGGCATAGATGCTATTTGTATCAATCGTCTGAAAATACAACGCTGGTGTAAAGTTGTGTTTGATGTGCTACATTATACAGAAATTTGACCACTACCATATAATCCCTATTAACTGCCCCACGGCGCTTAGAAAATGAGATAAGGGGACGTTTATATTGGTATTCTCTTTATTTTCTCACCTGAGTCAAAGGCTCAAGTGAGCTTTTCTGATCACATTCTGTCTGTAGTCCGTCTGTCCGTCCGTCTGTCAGTAAACTTTTCACATTTTCAACTTCTTCTCAAGAACTGCTGGGTCAATTTCAAATAAACTTGCTACAAAGCATCCTTTGGTGAAGGACATTCAAGTTTGTACTTATCAAGGGCCAGGCCCTTTATTCAAGGGGAGATAATTGGGAATTAATGAAAATTTGGTGGCATGTTTTAAAAATTTTCTTCTCAAGAACCACTGTGCCAGGAAAAATAAAACTTGTGGGGAAACATCGTAAGGTAGTGTTGATTCAAGTTTGTTCAAATCATGGCCCCCGGGGTAGGGATTGGCCACAATGGCCGACCAAAGTTTTACATGGAAGTATGTAGGAAAACTCTTTAAAAATCTTCTTCTCAAGAAAAGAAAAGCTATACATTGTAATTGATCATATTTATATGGAAGCATCCTCAGGTAGTGTAAATTCAAGTTTGTTAAAATCAGGAACCCCCGGGGGTAGGGGGGAGGAATGACCAACCAAAGATTTACATAGAAAATTATATATATATAATTCTTTTAAAATCTTCTTTTCAAGAAAAGCAAAGCCATAATTGATCATATTTATATGGAAGCATCCTCAGGTTGTGTAGATTCATTTTTGTACAAATCATGACCCCTGGGGTAGGGCGGGGCCACAATGGCGGTTCAAAGTTTTTACATAGAAATATATATGAAAATTCTTTAAAAATATTCTTCTCAAGAATAGTTAAGCCGTAATTGATCATATTTATATGGACGCATCCTCAGGTAGTGTAGATTCAAGTTTGTTCAAATCATGACCGCAGGGGGTAGGGTGGGGCCACAATGGCCAACCAAAGTTTTACATAGAAATATTTGGGAAAATTTTTCTTAAAATCTTGTCCTCAAGAATAGAAAAGCTATAATTGATGATATTTATATGGACGCATCCTCAGATAATGTAGATTCAAGTTTGTTGACATCATGACCCCTGGATGGGGTGGGGTGGGGGGGGGGGAATGGCCAACCAAAGTTTTACATGTTTTACATAAAAATATATAGGAAAACTGTTTAAAAATCTTCTTCTCAAGAAAAGCAAAGCCAGAATTGATCATATTTATATGGAAGCATCCTCAGATAGTTTAAATTCAAGTTTCTTCAAATCAGGACCCCCGGAGGGGGCGGGGGGGGGGATATGACGAACCAAAGTTTTACATAGAAATATATATATAGGAAAATTCTTTATTCAAATCATGCCCCCCGTGGGTGGTGCGGGGCAACAATGGCCGTTAAAAGTTTTTACATAGAAATATATAGGATTGTTAAAAAAAAAATCTTCTCAAGAATAGTAAAGCCATAATTGATCATATTTATATGGAACCATCTTCAAATAGTGTAGATTCAAATTTGTCCAAATCATGACCCCAGGGGGTAGAGTGGGGCCACAATGGCCGACAAAAGTTTTATATTGAAATATTTGTGAAAATTCTTTTTAAAATCTTGTTCTTAAGAAGAAAAAAGCTATAATTGATCATATTTATATGGAAGCATCCTCAGATAGTGTAGATTCAAGTTTGTTGATATCATGACCCCCGGGGGTAGGGGGGGAATGGCCAACCAAAGTTTTACATAGAAATAAATAGGAAAACTCTTTAAAAGTAAATCTTCTTCTCAAGAAAAGCAAAGCGGTAATTGATTATATTCATATGAAAGCATCCTCAAGTAGTGTAAATTCAAGTTTGTTCAAATCAGGACCACCCGGGGGTAAGGGGGGGCATAACCAACGAAAGTTTTACATAGAAATATATATATTGGAAAATTCTTTATAAATCTTCTCAAGAAAAGCTAAGCTATAATTGATCATATTTATATGGAAGCATCCTCAGGTGAGGTAGTGTAGATTTAAGTTTGTTCAAATCATGACCCCCTAGGGTAGGGCGGGGCGGCAATGGCCGATCAAAGTTTTACATAGAAATATATAAGAAAATCATATTCTCAGAATAGCAAAGCCATGATTGGTCATGGGACTACTTTTGGATTTAAACTTTTCAATAATGAACCAATTTCTACTTTTTCCTAGCCACAGTGCTCAGGTGAGTGATGTGGCGCATAGGCATCTTGTAATATTCAATGTCATTTTTTAACTTTAAAAAATCTTTTGAAAACAATAAATAAATTCAAAGAATCACTAAATTAATGTCCAACTTAACTTTAAGTGAAGATAATCCAACCAAATTATGCTTAATGATTCATTCTCCTTCAAGAAATTGAATAATAAACAAGTTTCATTTTTACTTTCTTCAAGTTTTTGCAGACTTGATTCTAGATGATTTGATCATTGTACATGGGGCCCTTATTTCCTGACAATTAAAAAAAAGCCCCTAGGAGGAGCTTATAGGAACGGGGTAATTAATAGGGATTAAATACGACATTTCTGAATTCTCCAGGTCCAGTACAATCAACACATTAACACATTGCTACGAAGCCTGAATAACCTAAAGTTGCTTTATTTATCTATTTGTAGTAGCTTTATCTAGCTATTTCAATGCAATTTTTCAAAATTTTGCTTTTTTATTTAAATTAGAAAAAAAAAAACACAACTAGGAGACTTATTGTTCACAGAACAATAAGAGGTCTTTCCACCTTCTTTAAATTTCAAATTTGTTTTATATCTGATTCCTTAAAATTATATTCCATGAAAAAGAAACAAAAATTGTCTGAAAGCATAGAAAAAAATTAAAATTAAAAAAAAAATTGGAATGACCTTGACCTTTGACCTTGAGAAAATATTCAAGGTCAAAGGTCAAGAGTCACAATGCAATTGATCTCATGCTTCTATGACTTATAGTTTTCAAGTTATATGGTTTAATAGTATGTACAAAGAAGTTAAAGGGCAATAACTCATATAAGGGGTCATCAGAGCCTTTCTTACTTACACAGTGAAGTTAGGCCTAAAGACCCTTAAGACATTAGTGAAAGTTTGGTGGCTCTACGGTCTACGGTTTCAGAGGAGTAGTGATAACAAGGTTTTTCGCACAAGGGGCAATAACTTTTAAATGTGTTCATGTTAGGGGACAAGAATGAAATCTTTGAAACAGTTTTAAGAGTAC
>NW_026922416.1:0-20126 GCF_032062105.1 Saccostrea cuccullata | reverse complement strand
TGACATCGGAAAGAAAACATTCTGTTTTTCTCAATTTTATTTTTTTCTGAAAATTAAAAAACTTGAGCGGCGGGTTTGTAAACCTAAAAATAAAAAAATGCTGGCGTAAACAGTTTAGAGTGCAAGAAAATCATATGCATGTCAACCTTGATTCTAAGATTTCCATCATTTTCCATTCCTTACAATATTTGTTTATCTATCCCTTGTGCTGTGGGCATCAATTATAACAAATATTACATCATTGATAGATTTCTATTTCGGTTGTGTTAGACTTTGTCAAATGCCCATCACATTAAACAATATCAAATTAGCCTTAACAACTTATCTATACCAAATTAATTTTGAAAATAAAGGCTGGCCATCAAATGACATATGCTATAAACTGACCACCAGTTCTTCTGTCTAATTCCCAAACGATATAGATAAGACTGCTTGTTCAGAGATGATTGAGTCAGCTAGCCTTCCTACATTGAACTCATTAATTAATCTTTGACTGGATGCTTGTCTACTCATTACTCCCAAGATATTAATGGTATTAACCTCCTAACCTAAAACACTTTTAAAACATATAATTTAATTCTGATTGTTACGATGTATTTGATTGGATAAAAAATTATTTTATATCGTATAAAATGGGTTGCCTACGTCACAATGACTTGCGTCAAAAACGATATCAATCCACCTACGTTACATTTAAATTTTGTACAAATTGAAGTCAATTTGTTAGAACAGTCATATTTATTTCTTATAAATATCAAATGAATAAAAATTAAATTATAAGCAATGAATTTAATAGCTACCCATTTTAAACGGTATAAACTGGGTTGGAACATTTTACGCTTTTTTATAAACCACTTCGAGGTTTATAAAGCGTAAACTGCCCCAACCCAGTTTATACCGTATAAAATGGGTAGCTATTTAATTCATTCTTTAAATAAAAGACTCAATGATATTTTTTTTTAGATTTAAGGTCAGACAGGTTTCATATTTAATTCATATGGACAAGTAGGCATGCTGATTCAACCCCACCCCATAAAATTAGTTTTTAAATTAATTAATATTATATAATATCAGATTATCAGTTTATTATGCAATATCAAATTAGTTTTAAATTCATTTTAAAACTTAGGCTAGCCACAAATAGCTTTTACTCAACAGGCTGGGCTGCCCATTTGCACAATTCCCAAAGGGGTATAGATAACACCGATGCTATACCAGTTCACACTCCTCACACTAATTAATTTCTCTCTAATTTGACATGCAAATTTCTGCTATCAAAATTCTTCTTGACCAGTGCTTGACAATTATGCCCATGGGACAAACTGAATTCCCCTAAGATTAACACCGATATTTGCTACAGCTAGATCATGCTGTAAAATATATGATGAAAAAATAAGTTTTAACTTGATTTAACACTTTTTAATATGGATACAACTATATTTTTTAAATTTTTTAGGATTAAAAATCAGATCAAAGGTGTGAGGAGGAATAGTATTTTCAAAGTATTTTGCAGAAATTTCTATTTTTAGTAACCACGTCAACATTGCTTATCAAAATCAAAAACTGATAGAGTTATGTATCTTAGTGTAGTCTACTTGTGTGCCAAATTGTACTGAAATGATAGTGAAATCAGATCAAAAGTGGAAGGAATAGCATTTTGAAAAATTGTTTACAGACAGACAGACAGCTAGGCAGCTAGAGGGACGGATGATGGACGCAATACTATCGCATAAACTCTTTTTGTCTCTGACCAGTAGAGCTAAAAACAGATGCAGGAATGATTTTTTCTTTTTATTTCAAAACTAGCAACTTTTAATCAACAGTGCTTCAATATTGTCTGTAGAAATCAAAATAATTTTCTCCTGCATCTCCTACATGCCGATGATTTGAAACGCCGGCATCCTAAAAACCAGACATACCGTAAATCTGGAAATTTTTACGTCGATTTATTTTTGCGAATTTGGGTCAAAAAGCTATTGATTAATTTTAACGCTTCAAATTTTTGCGAATTGTCACTGGTGCTAAAAATAACCAGAAGTCTCTGTCGAGACTGAAGCTCTACTGTTTTGAACTTATAGCAAAGGAAGAGAAAAGTACTTAAGCAGCTGGGATTTGAAACTAAATAGAATAATGATCGTTGATAAAGTCTCTTTATGTTCTTAGTGTAGTCTACTTGTGTGCCAAGTTATACTGAAATCAGACCAAAACTGTAGGAGGAGTAGCATTTTGAAACAATTTTACAGAAATTTCTATTTTTAGTAACCACGGCAACACCGTTCATCAAAATTAAAATTCGATATACAGAATTATGTATCTTAGTGTATTCTACTTATGTGCCAAGTTATATTGAAATCAGACCAAAACTGTAGGAGGAGTAGCATTTTGAAAGAATTTTACAGATATTTCTATTTTTAGTAACCACGGCAACACCGTTCATCGAAATCAAAAACCGATACACAGAATTATGTATCTTAGTGTATTCTACTTGTGTGCCAAGTTATAATGAAATCAAACCAAAACTGTAGGAGGAGTAGCATTTTGAAAGAATTTCACAGAAATTTCTATTTTTAGTAACCACGGCAACACCGTTCATCAAAATCAAAAACCGATATACAGAGCTATGTATCTTAGTGTATTCTACTTGTTTGCCAAGTAATACTGAAATCAGACCAAAACTGTAGGAGGAGTAGCATTTTGAAAGAATTTCACAGAAATTTCTATTTCTAGTAACCACGGCAACACCGTTCATGGAAATCAAAAACCGATACACAGAATTATGTATCTTAGTGTAGTCTACTTGTGTGCCAAGTTATAATGAAATCAAACCAGAACTGTAGGGGTGAGCATTTTGAAAGAATTTCACAGAAATTTCTATTTTTAGTAACCACGGCAACACCGTTCATCAAAATCAAAAACCGATACACAGAATTATGTATCTTAGTGTAGTCTACTTGTGTGCCAAGTTATATTGAAATCAGACCAAAACTGTAGGAGGAGTAGCATTTTGAAAAATTGTTTACAGACAGACGGACAGCGGACAGGACGGCCAGACGGACGGACGCCGGACGCATTACTATCGCATCAGCTTCTTCTGG
Organism: Saccostrea cuccullata; assembly: GCF_032062105.1. Taxonomy (NCBI): domain Eukaryota; kingdom Metazoa; phylum Mollusca; class Bivalvia; order Ostreida; family Ostreidae; genus Saccostrea; species Saccostrea cuccullata. The sequence continues at coordinate 17,031 of NW_026922416.1, read as the reverse complement.
TCTCTGACCAGTAGAGCTAAAAAATCACTTAAGATTTTCATATCAGTTTATATATCTAGGTTTCAATTTAGTATGCACAGTTAGGATACCACCAATATATACTCGCAACGTGGCAAGAAATTGCAGAATCGCTCCAAAACAATTTTGAAAATAAAAATACAAAAGGATGTGCACTGAAAATAACTTCTTAATCAATGATTATAACCATTCAGGAATTTGTGTAAGCCTTTTTACCTAAAATATAATTTAAATAAAGAACAACAAAATATAATTAATTTTCTCAACGTTTGGTTTTTTCTCACCTAAAATTTACACGCCGTATTTACATTTGGAACTCTCTAGTAAAAGCACCGAGTTCGAGTTATCATCCGTTTTGATACATGGGTGGATAAAATAACTGTTTCAGTGCTTGTCAAATCATCGGACGATATAATGAGGGCAATTTACACGCACGGGTAATTAGCTTGTAATTACAGTAGTATAAAGAGGTTTCTTTTTAAAAATGACCAGTGCTTACCGACGCCTATTCAATGAGTTAAAAATAGATACCAACTTTCAGAAAAAATCTTTACATGTTGATTTATTTTTAAGAAAAATATTTTTGCGAATGCATTGCACGCGCAAATTTGCTAAAAAATTATCTACAGTAAAAATTTCCAGATTTACGGTATATGTTAAACTTATAGAACCCAACACTTTTAGTGATGCATCTGGTCTATTGCTTACATAACACAACTAATCTAAGTGTGTTTCAGCACAATAAATATGCAATACAATATGATTGTATTACACATCAAATTTATGTCTTTGGTTTACCCACACTAAATGAAATTGCAAATCTTGCTGACATTTTGATCCAAGTTCCAAGGCTGAGGGAGCCGTCTTTGATAGCTTTATTAAGTTCTAGCATGGAACAACCTTCGGAAACACCACTATGTATTGGAAGTATTACAATCATTCCCTTATGAATTTGCACTGAAATTAATGCCATCATGATCAAACTTACTCTTGATGCATTAACCTGTTAATTCAACAGCCATATTTGTGATTTTTAACTAGGCAAATTAGTCTGGATCATCTTGAAGTTTTTTTAACTAGGCAAATTAGTCTGGATCATCTTGAAGTTTGTTAAATGTTTTACTGATTCTAAAATGCGGTCAAAATGCAGTCGGGAAATCAGGATTTTATTTTCAGCCCTGCACGTGCACATCAGAGAAATTTTATTTTATTCAGTAAAATGTAGAAAGCAGGCAGACCAAAATTAAAATTGTTTTACAAGTGTTGTTATGAGCCAATTAAGAGATTTCTTAATAAATATTTTACAGAAGATTGAAAATTTGACTTAAGTCTGTTTCATGATCCTGGGGCCAGGTCAACCTTGATACAAACTTTTAAATGATTTTTTCATTCCTTATATATTTGATGTGCATCTCCTATGTGATCACTGATGAGGTAATTAGAACAAATAATACAACATATATTTCTTAACTGATTTGACCTTTAGAAGTGCCCAACTTTTGTAAACATGGGAGGTGATATCCTAATGTATGCTGCTTGTCGAACAGAAAATTATGGGTTTTTTTTCATTACATTATCAGCAGCCCCACTAAAAGAACATCTTACCACAAATTTCAAAATTTTGAAAGAGGCGTCCTTGCTTAATATACTGATGTAGTAATTTTGTTCTACCTAATAAAGAGGAAAGAAAAATATCTTTAAAGAATTTATGCTTGCATCTATCATGTGCAAAGTTTTTTACAGTCTTTGACTACATGCCGATAGGGCAAGTGAAAGTATAAAATATGGTTAATGGTAGCCCAAACAAAATTTTACTAGCCCAACTCAAGAGTAATTACAAGAAATGAACAAATGAAGTTTTAGTAGGTGCAATCCCATTTGCATTTCTGATTTAATTCAATATGATCACTAAACGTTCAAAATCAGCTTTGTATAATTGTTTTAAACATTTGGCTGCATAAGTCAATGGTGTGACATGCACACATCTTCAAATAAAAATACTTCAGTAAGATTATGAAAATTTAACTATGTATCAAAGTCTTAGAACATTTGATATCACAAATATTTATTACCTTTTTATTTATAAGAAAATAAGGGGCATTTCGGTGATTCATAAGGGAATTTTGGTGATTCGTAGTACCGGTGTATTCAAGCCATGGTCGGATTTCCAGCAATTTTGTTGACACTTTGATTCTTCATACTTTTTTTTGCATTAAACTTTTTTTCTTCTGTAAGAGCCGTCCTTTTCATGGATTTCATTAATTTTATCAGAATATCCAAATTGTGAGTTAAATATTTTGTAACTCACAAAAATTTTCGAGTATTTTTTAATTATAAATTTCACCCGAAAAAAATATCCATTTCAACCCAGACTTTGTCTTGCTCTCTTTAGTTACTGTGTATTAATCTTCCAAGTTTAAATGAACAAGCATGTGCCATGTCCCATGATCATGTAGAAAATTACAAATTCTTAAAAAGATGGATTAGACAGCTGTTTATTTTTAAAAGCTTTCATTTTAAACATGTTAAAATTGCGAGTTGTCTTTTGAAAATGCAAATTCATTATTTTGGTACTCGCAACTGTTTGCAAGTTGTAATTTTAGGGTGTTTTTACCCCCTGAGGCCATCTTTAAAAGAATGTTTGTTTGGAATTGCCGCCTGGGGGTTTTCAGACCCAGGAGGGAGGGAGGGATTTTTTTTTTTTTTACAAATTAAAGCTAAATGATAAACAAGAGGCCCACGGGCCTTATAGGTCACCTGAGCATTATGCATCAACTTTCCAGTTATTGAATTTGATTCATGTTTTAATTTAAGCCAGATGATATATGGCATTCACAATTTTGAAAGAGGCACCATTGATCATCATAACAGTACACTTAGCAGTTGCTTAGCTTGGTTACTGAATATCCATACGCAGGGTAGGGGAACAAAAATGCGTTCCAACTAATCAGTAATATTCAGCAATAATCAGTAGTGCGCCTAACACTGTGAAATAAACCCCTTACCCTAGGTCCACACATTGCACAAATTTAATAAGACACTTTTAAAATTGCCTATCAAAAAATAAATGAATGTTTTATAAATACAAAGGAGCAGATTTCAAACAATTTATTTTCAGTAAATAAGTAGAGCCCCCCCCCCCCCACCCCTGACCCAGGGTCCTTGCAATTCACAAGTCTGCAAGATTAGGGCCCTTGCTCGTCATGACTATATAGGTAGTTAATCTGCTTCATACCCAGAGACAGAGAAGAAAATTTTCAAAGATTTAATGGATTTTCACTATATAATCAAAAGAGCCCCGCCCTAACATCAGAACCCCTGACTCTGGGGCCATAAAATTCATAATTTTAGAAGAGGCATTCTTGCCCATCATAACTATGTACTTAGTTAGTCTATTTAATTCCTAGGAGCAGAGAAGAAGATTTTCAAAGAATTCATGTATTTTTACTATATAATCTATAGAGCCCCTCCTCAACACAAGAACCCCTGACCTTTGGACCATTAAATTTACAATTTTGGTTGAGGCACTCTTGATCATCATAACTATGCACTTAGTTAGCTTAATTTATACTTAGGAGCAGAGAAGGTTTTCAAAGAGTTCATGAATTTTCACTATATAATTAATAGAGCCCCCCCCCCTTCAACATCAGAACCCTTGACCCTGGGGCCATAAAATTCACAATTTTTGTTGAGGCACTCTTGCTCATCATAACTATTTATTTGGTTAGTTTATTTAATACCAAGGAGCAGAGAAGAAGATTTTCAAAGAATTATTGTATTTTCACTATATTATCAATAGAGCCCCCCCCCCCCCACACACACACACCAGAACCCTTGACCCTAGGGCCATAAAAATCACAATTTTCGTAAAAGCACTCTTGCTCAACATAACTATACACTAAGTTAGTTTATTCAATACCTAGAAGCAGAGTAGAAGATTTTCAAAGAATTCATGTATTTTAATATGTAATCTATAGAGCCCCGCCCTAACACCAGAACCCCTGACCCTGGGACCATAAAATTCACAATTTTTGTTGAGGCACTCTTCCTCATCATAACCATGCACTTAGTTGGTTTATTTAATACCTAGGAGCCGAGAAGAAGATTATCAAAGAATTCATGTATTTTCACTATATAATCAATAGAACCTCCCCCCCCCATCACCAGAACCCTTGACCCTGGGGCCATAAAATTCACAATTTTGACTGATACACTTTTGGTCATCATAACTATGTACTTGGTTAGTTTATTTAATACCCAGGAGCAGAGAAGAAGATTTTCAAAGAATTCATGAATTTTCACTATATATAATCAATAGAGCCCCACCCTAACACCAGAACCCCTGACCCTGGGGCCATAAAATTCACAATTTTTGTTGAGGCACTCTTGCTCATCATAACTATGCACTTAGTTAGTTTATTTAATACCGAGGAGCAGAGAAGAAGATTTTCAAAGAAATAATGCATTTTCACTATATACTTATTTAGCCCCGCCCTAGCACTAGAACCCCTGACCCTGGGGCCTATGAATTTCACAATTTTGGTAGAGGACTCCATGCCATTACAATCATGCAAACAGTTTGACTGTCCCATGTTCTAGGAGTAAAGATGCCTTTGTCCTACCAAACATTAGCAACAAAAATTGTCACCATATATATATCAACTAGAAATAAAATGCACATGGGCATTTTAAAATGAAGTTCAAATATTGTCATATCTTCCTTTCAAGCTTTATCATGTTTATCATCATTTTCAGTATTAAAAAAAAAGCCTTTAAATTGTAAACTTTAAGCTTTATTATACATGTTGTAATGTTGTCATTCGTTCCTCTCTCAGACACCTCTGCAATGGGCTCACGTCATAGATTTTTGCCAAATTTGTAAAAATAAAACGTGATAGTTGCAGGATTGTTTCAAATTAAATTAACAGTTCTTGATTGATTTAGTGAATATATATCTCAAAACTTAGACATAAGCATAGAAATTGAATTATAATGAATTAAAACAAATGCACTATTTCTTTGTGTTTATCACTGTGATATACGCAAGCCAACGACAGAGATGAATGTATGAGCCGATGGTAAAGAGTGTTAAATACCAAGGTACTGAAGCTAGTGTTGAATAATCGGGAAAATTTCATAATCGATAATCGGTCAAAATCAGAGAATCTTAATCGATCAATGATCAACTTAATCAGTAATTAAAATTTCAAATACAAAATTCCATTTCTTTATAGCATTTATCATTTATGTAACAAACTAAAAATAAAATTTCATCAAGTTTATTCTAAAGACAACTTTTTGTCTTATAATTAACAAAGAAACAGAAAAAAAATTACATATTTGCTCATAAAAACTAAAAAAGTTTGTCATGACATCAGATTTTGCATTCCCTAGTTAGAATAACCTAACTGTGTCTCCGTATAAGCCCTCACCACAGTTAGAATACGTCCCATATACTTGCAATATGGCAAAGCAATGGAGGTATCCATATTTTGAAGTTAAAACGATAAAGGTAGTTCCATATATAATGCTTATTAAAAAACTGTTTCGACAATCCAATAAAGTTCTCCAGCCTTGTTCAAATTTACCTGCCATGTTTACATTCGACATGTTTAGCTTGACTGTTTTTATTACATTACAAATACATGGTCAGGCTAATAACTCGTTGAACCCGGTCCATACTAAACATGATTTCACGATAAAAATCAGGGGTTAAAAATCCTATTTGACGTCAGTAAAATTTTTAAGACATTCTATTCGCCAGTTTACATTAGATTTATAAATTAAAAATATGAGTAGTAGATATGAAGTCAAAATGGTGGTTTTATTATAAATGTGTGTTTTGGGATGAACAGATAAAACAGACATCACGTTTCAGGCTATCCATTTTTTATTTTCCATAAGTTCACTTAACTTTTAAAATTTTTAAACATGTTTCCTCCTATAACCCAAACCGGCAAACTGAATTTCTTCAATTTAGGTTTTAGCTGTGCAATACAGCTTTTTTTCAATTGGAATTCTAGTGAGGAATAAAAGAATGTGGTTGTACCAGTAATATCAGTCCTAGCCAGAAAACTTCCTGAACACATATTTAATGGGCAAGAAAAATTATTGAACAAACGATTTTAATTTATTATGCAATAAAGAAAATATATGACATAAATAATGATGTTTCAAAGCTAAGAAGCTGAAATTGAAATTGAGTTAATCCCCCTTGTGGTAAAAATGCAGTTACACATTCGCTGCTCAAGTTTCCAATTTCAAAACAGTTTACATGTGTTTAAATCAGTGTGGCACTTGTTTGAACTAACAAATTTTAATGATGTAATCCATTAGTCATACATATTAACTCCTTGACCATATTTAACAAAACCAACCCATTTTTCAAATTGCAGCCCTAAGATCTTTTCTCCTACCAATTTTTTCGTAAGTCTACCACAATTTCTACTGAAAAGTTTTATTAAAGTTTTTTTGGCTCGCTTGGGTATACCAATTTGAAGCCATTCAATCATAAAATAAAAGATATCATTTTGACTTGAACCTAAAGCTTTTGAAAACGCTTTTTTTGTACACCTTTTGATGTGTACATGTAATTCAAGCACCTATTTAACAACACAAATGTTATAACAGCTCAATATAACCAGTGATAACATTGGTTACTATAAATTTCATTCAACATTCCTGACGGCCATTAAAAATATATATATCAATATGCAGCATTTTAAATTCCAAAATGTCATATCTTCCTTTCAAGCTTTAATACATGTTTGACACAACTTCTATTAAAAAACAAATTGAAACAATTGTACATTAAGTTTTATACAATTGTAATGTTGTATTCGTTCCTAGAAATCTCAAACTTTGTTTTCACGTCAAGGTTGCCTGATCGCAAAACGTGATAGTTGCCGATTGTAAAAAAATTTTTGAACGAAAGATTTAGGAATATATTTCTCAGATTGTTGAATTAACTTCGATTAAACACACTATTTCTTCATTTGTTGTGTTCCACAACTAATAGTTTCATTCAAATTATACGAGTTTAGGCAAGTATGTGGCTAAAGATCACATAATCGAAAGGTTAAAAATAAGCACCCAATATCAAAGAAATGAGGAGCATGAAAAATACTTTGAATTTTTATAATTTTTTTGTCAAACAAAATGGTTTTTCCAAGTATCTTCACTTTTTGTCTTTGCAAAAAATTTAGAATTTATCAATTATTTTGTTTTTCCCCAATTTCAAACTAAAAAATATCATCTGACATGAAATATATGTTTTCATTCAATTCCTAACTCTCCGTATAAGCCCTAAATATAAAAAGTTTTTGCACAAAGCAATGCTACCGCTTTTGATAGGTAGTTAATATATAAAATATTATTACACTGTTTCAAGACAAAAGGTTGACATGTTTAGCTTGACTGTCTTTATTGAATACAGGGTCACTAATAACTGGAAATGGACAAACTAAGTGAATTTCACTAAAAATCAGGAGAAAAATGAACAGTAAAGACATTCTATAGTTTAAATTAGATTTAGTGGTATAGTAGATATGAAGTCAAAATGGTGGCATATTAGTCAGGATATATCGTTTAATCCCACTCTGAGGTCTCTGGTTTTAAATTTCAAAAAGGGGGCTGGTTATCTCATCCGGTGTCTAACTTTTTATCAAGGAATTCTTTAAATGTCATTCTTATACTTCAGAAATTTTAATGAACAAGAAAAATTTCTTTAAGCAAACGTGTCCTTAGTAGTTAATAATTGATATATGCAAAATATGAGGCTCAGCTTGAAGCTGAAATTGAAATTGGATAATAGACAAGTTACATTTTCAAAACTTTGTTAAAACTTTGGCACTTGTTTCGGTAACAAATTTTTAACCCATTAGTCATACATATTAACTCTACCGATTTAGGCGGGCCCTTTTTTCACTCCATCTCCCGCCTACCGATTTTATTCGTAAGTCTACCACTTTTCTACAAAAGTTTCATTTTAAAGTTTTTTTGGCTCGCTTACGGTATATTTTAAGCTGACTTCGTCATAAAATCTTGTCATTATCATGTGATGAAATAAAATGAACAAACATGTGTTGTTGAATTGTATTATTCAATATGATCGAGGCTGTAAATGAAAGCAAAACTGGCATGGTTCTCGTGACCTATCATATTTATATTTCCATATCCTTCATGCAACTGGGGCAGAATTAGGTAGAAAACATATCAAAGAAAAAAAAATAAAGTTTAGAGGAGTTAAATATGAAAAATTTCAACAGGAAGAATGCAAGCACAGGTGGAGAAATGATGGGTCCACACATCCAACAGTGGGATTCGAACCCAAAACATAAGGATTGAATCTGACTTATTAAAATCAAAACCCCTGGGGTTAAGGCGGGGCGACAATAAGAATTCAAGTTTCATATTGAATAAAATAAGAAAAATCATCTTCTTAAAAACCACTGGTCCAGAAAAGCCGAAACTTATATCGAAGCATTCTTGGGAGGTAAAGACTATTAACTGTAAAAATCATGGCTTTTTATATTTCAAATTTAATGAAAATATGAAGAGTGAGTAACCGTTTATTTAAATTCGTCCAATTTGATGATATTGATTTTTAGGTTTTCCTTGTATTAGGATCATCAAACTTTGTCAGTTGTTGCATCTTGGGTCCTCAGAATATGTCAACAGTAAAGCAGGTCAACATTACATATTTTTAAAATTTTATGTCATTATATCAATATTTATATTGATTATATTGACTATTATTTATAATTATAGTATTATTTGGCTGGGAATCATCAAACTTAGTTGGTGCATATAGGTAACACCCATCAGCCACACAATTCTAAATTTATAGGACCTGACACAGTGCTGTGATTTTTAGCTCACCAGGCTCAAGTGAGCTTTTCTCAAAATTTGTCCGTCGTCATTGTAGTCGTTATTGTTGTTGTCGTCCTTGTTGTCGTAAATTTTTCACATTTTCATCTTCTTCTCAAGAACCACTGGGCCAGTTTCAACCAAACTTGCTACAAAGTATCCTTGGGTAAAGGGGATTCAAGTTTGTTCAAATGAAGGGCAATGACCTTTTCCAAGGGGAGATAATTATGAATTGGAGAAAAATTAATGACAATTAATTTTAAAAAATCTTCTTCTCAAGAACCACTGGGCCAGGAAAGATGAAACTATTGTGGAATCATCCTCAGGTAGTGTAGATTCGAGTTTGTTCAAATCATTACCCCCGAGGCAAGGGTGGGGTCAAAATGGCTGACCCAAGTTTTTCATAGGAATATATAGGAAAACTCTTTAAATATCTTCTTCTCAAAAACCACTGGGCCGGGAAAGATGACACTCATGTTGAAGCATACTCAGGAAGTGTAGATTCAAGTTTGTTCAAATCAAGACCCCTGGGGCAAGGGTGGGGCCAAAATGGCCAACCAAAGTATTGCATAAGAGGAATATATAGGAAAACTCTTTAAAAATCTTTTTCTCAAGAATACACTGGAAAACAAGGAAAGATGACACTCATGTGGAATCATCTTCAGGTAGTGTAGATTCAAATTTGTTCAAATCATGACCCCAGGGGCTAGGGTGGGGCAAAAAATCTGACCCAAATTTTACAGAGGAATATATAGGAAAACTCTTTAAAATCTTCTTCTCAAGAACCACTGGGCAATGAAAGATGAGACTCATGTAGAATCATCCTCAGGTAGTATATATTCAAATTTGTTCAAATTATGACCCCCAGGGCAAGGGTGGGGCCAGCAAAAATGGCCGATCAAAGTTTTACACAGGAATAGATTGGAAAAATCTTTATAAATCTTCTTAAGAGCCATTGAGACAGGAAAGATGAAACTTATGTATAATTATCCTCAGGTAGTGTAGATTCAAGTTTGTTCAAATCATGACCCCCGGGGCTAGGGTGGGGCCAAAATTGAGTGGGGTTGGGTAGGGTAAGAATATGTATTACAAGTGGGAAATCTAGTAAAGAATAGAATGGTCAAAGCTTCCCAGGTGAGCGATTGGCCCATGGGCCTCTTATTAAGTTTAATGTGAACCACACAGACTTGTACATAGGCATATTTTTCATTTCCAAGCACTAGCACGCTTCATGAAATATGCATATATGAGAGGTCTGTGTGATTTACACACGAATACTTCACACTTAACTTGAAAGCAATCATTAAATGATTTGTCTTCTTTCTTATTTTATAAACAGGAAAGGGTCTTTATGCTGGAAAGGAGTTCCAACAAGGAGAGTTCATTTTAGAATATGCCGGAGACCTTATCAGTAGGACAAAAGGGCTTGCTCGTGAGAAAATGTATCCTTCTCACAAAGGAAGTTACATTTACTTCTTTACCTGGGACAGTAAAAGATATTGGTAAGTACAAATGTTATTTTTGGCCACCAAGAGTCTGTTATTCTTTGACAATTTTAAATGCTCTACTAGGGCTCTAGATTCTCTAAAACTGGGGCAGATATTCGGCCCCGTTCCCAATGCAAAAACAGCTGCCTTGACCCCCCAAAAAGGTTTCAATTTCCCAATTTCCATAGCATAATATATATTATTATAATAATCTTATGATTTGGCCTAGCAGATAAGTTATTAAATAAATGCAAAATTCCTGTGACACTTTGAAATTTGCTTTCATACATTTTATATATTTGCATAGTGTATATTCACTTCAGAGCTGGATTATTTCAAGTGAGCATTGGCTCATAGACATCTTGTTATATATTCAGCCAATATCAGTGATAGTTGCAGGAATAAAGCAGTACTAAAAATTAGGGGTTTGAAATTAATAATTAGTTTTGTTTTTTCTTGTGTAACAGCTTGGATGCAACAAATTCATCTCGTAAATGTAGATTTGCAAATGATGCTGGCCCAAGAGATGATCGTCAAAATGCTGTGATGAAGTGTATACCAGTTAATGGAACACCACATCTCGGACTCTTTGCAGCAATGAAGATAGGCATTGGTGTGGAAATAAGATATGACTATGGTGTTAAAGATCTTCCGTGGAGAAGACAGGTAGTAGTTTCATTGTAGTCTTATTTCATAGACTACTCTTTAGATACTAGCTGCTGGTAGAAAACTTGTGAGCTTTGTGACATCCTGGTCATACTGGAGGATAGCTGCAATAATGTAGCCCTCTCCCATTTTTATGCACCCTGATGGATAGGTCCCGGGCGTATATTGTTTTTGTCCTGTCTGTTTGTCTGTTTATCTGTTTGTCTGTTTGTTTTTTTGTCTGTTGTCAACTTTAACCTTCACCATAACTTTTGAACCATAAGAGATACAGACTTCATATTTGGTATGCATACTCAACTAATTAAGTCCTTTCAAGTGACATCAAGGTCAATGACCTTCTGACCTTGACTGTGACCTATATGCTAAAAATAGTTTTTTCCACTGTTTGTCATAACTTTTGAACCATAGGAGATACGGACTTCGTATTTGGTATACTTAGTCCATAAATAAAGTCCTTTCAAATGACATCTAGGTCAATGACCTTGTGACATTGACTGTGACCTATATGCTAAAATAGTTTTTTCCACTGTTTGTCATAACTTTTGAACCATAGAAGATATGGATTTCATATTTGATATTCTTACTCCACTAATAGAGTCCTTTCAAATGACATCAAGGTCAATGACCTTGTGACTTTGACTGTGACCTATATGTTAAAAATAGTTTTTTTCCACTGTTTGTCATAACTTTTGAACCATAGGAGATAGGGACTTCTTATTTGGTATACTTACTCGATTGATAAAGTCCTTTCAAATGACATAAAGGTCAATGACCTTGTGACCTTGACTAAGACCCATATGCTAGAAAAATCTTTTTTCACTTTTCCATAACTTTTGAACCGTAGGAGATAGGAAATTCATATTTGGTATGCATACTCTATCGATAAAGTTCTTTCAAACAACACCAAGGTCAATGACCTTGTGAACTTGCCTGTGACCAATATGCTAAAAATAGATATTTTGAACATTGTTGCCGCCGGGCTTATAGTGTTTCACAAATAGAACTGGGTATCGCGACTGAAAAATCGTATCGCGATATATTGCAATATAATATTTTGTATTGCAATATATCACAATATAATTTTTTAAAATAAATTTTGCTTTTCGTCAATGTCAAATGAAAACACAAACTCAAATTACATGTTTTCTCGAGTTGATATTGCAACTGCCTGGTTGCGTTGTGTCAGCGCAAGTGGCAAGCTAAGTTTTTTGTGACACAACTTGATAAATTAAGTTGTCATATTCAGATTCGGCTTTAACATGAAAGGGTTTCATGTAACAGTTGTCTCTTCGTTTCTGACAGAGATATGTCTCTCATTTCAGATCACACTTCACGTCACTTGCCGCCATATTTTACCTTGAAAAGGGCAAATAACTCTTTTTATAACAATTTATAGCATATCAAACCCGAACCGGTATTCACAAAAAAATACCGCGATACGTATTGTGAAGAAAAAAATCGGGATACACCGGTTAACCGGTAATATCGCACATTTCAAGAATAATTAATAAGCAATAATTGAAATGTTTTTTATATTTAAACAAAAACTCAAATATAATGCATTCTCGATATTTGATATTTTTGGAACTGACACTAATCGCGTTGCATGTTGCAAGTGGCAAGCAAGTTTTTTTTTGAGCAAAACAAGAAATTAAACGGAAATAACGTATTTACAATTGCTGATTGGTCGAGCCGGGTGTACCGAATCCAGCACTACTTTAACATGAAGAGCTTTCATGTAACAAGTTATGTTTATCAGAAACCCTTTTCGTTTTGACAGACATGAGGAAATAATGGAAATAACCCTGCTTTAACAATTAACAAGTGTAATAATTCACAATGCTTCACACTTATCATGCCTAATCATTTTAGCATCCAGTGAAACAGCTATCAAACAGGATAAATGCATTTTTTGGTTAAAAATTTTAAAAGAGGCAATGTTTTTCAGTCCGTTGTTTTTATCAAACCTTTTAAAAAAAATATCAGCCATACATATTTTTGTCTGCTTTTCATAGAACGAAACTTATTCTAAAATAGCTAAATAAAGCTATATTATATAGGTAAATAAAGCTATACGGTAAAATTAAGTGAATCAGCTATTAATTATTCTCTAATCAGCCTTTCCACTTATGAAAAAGTTTTTTACCAGTCAAAGTGATGGATTGCTTTCACTACAAACTTTTCTGATACGCTACTCTCCTCATGAACCCTTGGCATATACCCTCAAAGAAATTTAGTTGTTTTCGAAGTTTTGAAATTTACAGGACGCACAGATTGCGTCGTATCGACACACATAAAGATGCGTGTTTAACTATAATTCAAAGTTTATATCTTCATAGATTAATTAATAAGCAATAATTGAGTTGTTTTTTATATTTAGAGTACAAATCTGAAGCTTCAATATATAATTAATAAGCAATAATTTAATGTTTTGGATGACATTATCGCTATTGTACGAATTGCATGTTGTCTTACAGATATGTTGTTTAATAGCGTTTTTTATTTCCGAGATTAAAAAGTCGAAATATTGTTCGAACGGTTGTCTTAACGTCATTTACAATAAAACAATTTTTATTTCCACCGGGTGTATAAATATCCCGAACGGAAATAAACAATTTACAAAACACAATTGGGATTATGAGGAGAGTAGTGTATCAGAAACCCTTGGTTAGCTTTGAAGCAACCGAAAAAAAAAACAACTTCTATCAACACTGTATGCCAAATAATGGGAAATCAGAAACCCTTGGTTAGCAATAGTCAAATGAGGAAATAATGGAAATAACCCTGCAATATTAACAATAATGTCAGCACAATGCAAGGCAATCACACTTAGTCATGCCTCATCACACTTCCAGTGAGGGACAGCTATCCAAACAATAGAGATGCATTTTTTGGTTAAAAAGTGTTTAAAAGAGGCAATGTTTTTACTATCTATGCCCTAGGTTGTTTTTATCAAACCTTTTAAAAAAAATATCAGCCATAATTTTCCTTTGTCTAAAAAAAGAAACTATTCTAAAATAGCCAAATAATTTACACGCAATACAGGTAAAATTTTGAATCAGCTTTTCATAAAAAATTAATTATTCTTTAAATAGAGCGTTGCTATAGGTAAATAAAGCAGAAAATTATGAAAAACCTGAAAAATATTTTCTGTCCTTTACTTATGAAAAAGTTTTTAAAGTGATGGATTGCTTTCACAAAAACTTTTATGATTGATATTTATTATCAGCCACCAACTTTTAATTTTGACCCAAAGTTCTAAGTGGATGCAAGAAGTTGGCACACAAAGTTTAATTTAGTTAGAAGTTTTGAAATTCGAACATTTTCCCGCGCGTAACCATAGCACACATTTTATCAACTATAATTCAATTCAGTTCTAACAGATATCTTCAAGCTGATAAATTTGTTTCTTGGGTATATGGCAATTTTTCTTAATGCAGCGAACATTAGTTCACTTTTAAGCACTGGTACTTTGTTTCCATGGTAACACTGCTAAGTAGCAATTATACCCAATTTTTCTTATGGTTTTGGTGTTGTAAGGTCCTAAGGATGCATTTTGCCAAGAGTTTTCATGAATTTCCTCAAGACAGTAGCATTAACCCAATTAGTTACTGGTATATAACACTGTGTTACCATGGCAAAAAGTCATTTATAAATAATATTCATTGACATTATATACATTAAGGTAAAATTTTCTATGTACTGCTATTAAAATGTAAAAGTTTCTTAGTTGTGTAACACCTACCATTGTTTATCAAACATTTTTTTTCAGCATATTTACATATTTTAGTACATTCCAAATGTACCCTTGGTTACCACTTCTAACATTATCTCTTGTTCTTTAGATTTCTAGGCATTTGGCATAGGAATAATTTTATTAATTTCTCTTAAGCCACAGTCAAGATTTCAAGTGGCTAAAATTCTTTTTCTAATAAAAGTGTTGCCATAGCAACCGAGACACATAGCAACGAAATTTTGTTTGATATTTGTTTCTGGTGTCAACTAAGCTTGAAGTTTCATGAAATCGGTGACCATGTGTGAACGAAGTTTAAGTGGTTACAGAGAAGTATAATAACTTCACAATTTAACAGTAAAACTATGTCTGCATTCACAGCATGAATTAATTATTTGAAAATAAAAAGATCAAAAATCTTCTCCAACATCTTTGGCGTCACATCGATAGCTGTCCAGCAGTTTTGCGTCTTGTTGTGTATAACTTGTAACGATGGACTTTTTCATACCTGGAAGTGTAAAATCTAGAGGAGTTCCGACGCAGTATTCGATGCATTGGTCATTAGTAATTAGAAACAGTCTGTAAGTGAGTATTCGCCCCCTAGGTTGATCCTTGGACTGTCCTCCCATGTGGTTTGACAGTCTGTATTTGTTGAGGTCATTAGAATGTTTAAGATGTGTTGTAAATTATAAAAACAGTCATTTGGTCGAGAAAATTTTGGATTAAGAATCCAGTTTCAAGAGTCAAACACATTATTTTTATTTTTGTAAATAGGGAAAAATAGGGTCGGCGGAATCGTAAACCAAGAGAAAAAAAAACTTTGGCCTTATTGCACTCAAGAAGTAACTGTTTGGTCACAAATTAATTAACTGTTGTATATAGCCCAAAACTTTGAAAAATTTGACTGCAATTATGCAGAAAAAACATCTTCAAGAGTAATTTTTCATGAATTGTTTCCAGATGAGTTTAATGTTGAAAATTATACTGCATCAGATTCACAACTTTGTGCACATGCATCCTGAGAAAAATGTTAATTTAAGAAAAAAAGTTTGATTTGGTAGCTAAATAAAGCTGTGTAGGTAATTTAAGCTACGTAGCTAAATCTAGTGATTGTACCAGACCTGAAAAAAAAACAGCAAAAAAAAGGGATAAGAGCATTTATATTTTTTAAATATAATTTTTAAAAATTTATTCCATAATAAAAGCTAATTGAAATGATATCTTGATATAATATGTCTTATATACTCATAATTAAATTATTTAATTACAGAGCTGAACTAGGTGAGGATACCTGAATGAAAAGAAAGAGGTAAAAGAAGAACTTAGCAAGAGTAGAAAACAAGTTGAACAGAGTCGACTGCGATTAACAAAGTTAAAGCAAGATGGCAATGAGTTGGTGACTAACATTCGTGTTGCTGGGGATGCTCGAGAAGCAGCCAGGCGTGCAGAAGATGATGATGCCAAGAGACAAAGGTAAAATCTACTATAACCTTACCTATAATCAGTAATCCAGAAATTTTGTCGGCTAATTACATGTATTAATTGAAACTTCCCATTGTAATTTTTATTTGGGTAAATGGAAGTACATTATTTGGTATGGTATTTAATATGAAAATCATTTTATTTTTTTAAAACACTATTATGGCTGCATGCATATACATGTATGTTTGAAAAATGGCATTTCACATCAAGAAATAAAGATATCATTTTTATTCAAGTTTCATTGCAATATGACATGAAGCTAGTTACATTATCAAATTCTATAACCCCTGAAGGGCGTACGTTAGAGTAAATTTGATCATTTCCGACTTCATGTCATATCCCAATAAAACTCTTAAAAATGATATTTTATTTCTTATGTTTTTATTTTTTATTTGTGTTACAAGAAAAAAAGGACAATTTTGACTGTATTATGGAAGTGCAACATAATGTAGTCTAAGATCTAAGACGTATGTGATTCACAATTGAACTTTCCAAATACTGAATCAGTTTTTCCCCTATGCAAGGAAGTTGATCATGTGACCGACTGCATGTTATGGAAAATTAATTTTAATAATTAGTACTTTATGTAAAAAAAGACATTAGCAAATGTAAAAATATATTTTTATTAATAGGGGTAAAGCATGATAGGCCTCCTTCATGGTACGATATGTACGATAACTATATAAATTTTTTCGAAATAGTTATATTTGATTTTGATGGTGGAAAAAGGAAACAAATTCATCGTTTTATTTTTTTAATTTCTTTTTTATAATTAAA
>NW_026922415.1:0-19761 GCF_032062105.1 Saccostrea cuccullata | reverse complement strand
ACATCGGACAATTCACTCCGGGGATGTCTTTGTCACTGAAGAACAATCATCCCCACAATTCATTTAAAGACACTCCGCCTTGTTGGGATATCCCCACAATTCCAATTATCCCCACAATGTATGTTTGAACTTGTATTCATCCCCACAATGTAGCTCTCGTAAACCCGGACGGACAGACGGACGGACGACGGACAAAATGTGATCAGAAAAGCTCACTTGAGCCTTCGGCTCAGGTGAGCTAAAAATATAGAAGGTAAATAGGTAAAATTTACCCTGTCTATCAAATAGTATAATAAAGAAAGGAAATGGATAAAACTTGACTATGTAATTCATATATCAATATGACTGTACCTCGATCTATATTGAGAAATTTAAAGTATTATAAGCTCATGAAAAGATGTACACATTTAACTTTTATTTATAACCCCCCCCCCCCCCCTCTGAAAAAAAACAAGAAAATCCTGTTCATATGACTTCTCGCTCTCAATTTTCACACAAATGCATAAAATAAAGGTAAAATAGCATATCTTGTATCGATTAAAATGCAACCAAAAAATTTACGGTGTCTTTGAATAAAAATTTCCATGCTAAATTGACATAAAAAAGATACTCACCTTCAGTTCGCTATTTTCAACCTGTTTTCCCTTGAGTATTTATTTAATCTGATTCTATTTTCTTCTTTATAATAACGTTGGTATTCTATTATGGCAGAGATATACAATTATGACTCGCTTATACTGTACTCTCTAATTGTTAGGAATAATTTATATTTCACGTGAAAGGGACGCCATACATTTTTCAGTAAAAATACGTAACACGGCGTTAGTCGTTTAATTTCTTTAAAATTTCATATTTTGTGAATAGTGCACAAATAAGAAAATTAAGTATATGGAATACTTTAATGGGAAATAAAGACAAACGAAGTGTAGTTATTTGTTTTTAGAAATTATTTTGAAAAATAATAACGCCATTGTATCCTCTTTGTTACCCCAGCAGTGTTTGTCGTGTGCTTTTAAGCTTATTTCACAACCGCATGAATTAGGTTTAATAAAAATAAATCCACAAGATACTGATGTACAAGTAACAGTAACTGGCATAATGCGCCGTTGCTTTATTCTTTAGTTTTTATAGAAAGTTGCACGGAATACCCGATTTCGTGGATTCAACGATACCCTAATATCGAGTATTATACGCGATTTCACGGATAATACCCGATTTCGAGTATTTTCTCCGACCTGTTCAATGAATGTAAACAAAGTAATCAGGAAAAATTCCAGCTACAGAACATATGGTTTAACCAAAACATAACTTATAAAGAAAAAAACACTCTATCTTTCAACCTGGATCAAAAGTGGTTTTTTAAAGTATGTTAATGATCTCTTTAATGAACAAGGGTTTAAAACAATTAATGAAATTAAAAAAAATTAATATGTTCCCAAAACTACCCTTGTGAGTATATGATTGTGAAAAGTGCATTTAAAAACATATTCCAAAAATAAGCCTACAATGTAAAGCAAATAAATATAATCCAGAGCTTCAACTTTCAAGGGCATTTTGAACAAGTTGAGGGCAAAAAAATCTAAATTCTTCTTCAATATTCTGTTAAACAAAGCATAAAAAAACCTGTAATGGAAAGATTTTGGGCTGAGAAATTCAACATTGATGATTTTCACTTTTGTGAGAACATTTACATGGAAAAAGTCAAAGAAATATTTGATAAGAATGCGTCAGAGTTTAATTTTGAATTAATGCATAACTTACTGGCCTGTAATAAGTATGTTAGTAAATGGGAAAAAGACTAAAGTGTAAACTGTTCGATTTGTAATGTAGAGGAGGACATTAAGCACCTAATTTTTTATTGTTGTGTAGTAAAACCAATTTGGAGTAAAATAACATTGCTTTTAAACATAGATGTGTTATGGAAAGTTATTGTCATTGGTTTTCCAACATATTGTAATAAAAATACTTTCGTTTTAAACAATACATTGTCCTTCATTGCCTACAAAGTATAAAAATATTAAATGAAATGTAGACTTTTAAATGAGAGTGTGACTAATCAGAGTTTATTCTATTTCTTAAAAAATGCACTTACTCGGTTCTATTTCATAACAAAATTATCAAAAACTATTGTATGTGATTTCGATATCATCAGAGAATTGTCAGAAAAATCATGAAATTATATATTATATATTGATCCAAAGGTGACCTGGCCTTTGGAGTATACTTTCGTAGGGGGTAATGTGGACTCTTATGCGTTGGTGTCCCCTACGATTCTTTCTTAAGAAATTAAGTCGATTTTTTTCTTAATGCTATATGTACATGAAAAATGTTATGTAATGTACGTGAAATATTATATTATCTTATCTATACATAAAACTGTATTTTCCAACGGTTCTATGGTCCAATGGTTCTATTTTATTGAAGTGTTGGCATATAAAAATTGTATATCAAATATTGAATGTACTGATTCTTTCTATCTGATCCAGGTAGCTCCTGGCCGGTGAAGATATATTTAGAAGGACCTCCGATGAGATATTACCTCCACTTATTTGTTAATATATTATTGAAATTGAATTTCTGAAAAAAAGAATGTTTTTACGATTAGACTTTGGGGACGCTAAAGGGGTTTGATGGTTTTTTATAGGCCAGTACTTTTATAACTTAAATTTACAGAATAACTTATGTTATATATATTTTTAGACTCGGTGATAAATGTATTCTCTAGTATAATGTGAAGAATTGGTGTTTGTTAATATGGACACAAACTCTTTATTTTATTTACTATTTACCAGATTTTTTGGGGGAGGGGGTTATCTTGTCACCTCCGTACAAACATGTATTACTGAGCACGGACTGACTGTATGTTTTATTTCTTGATATATAAATATTAATAAACGGGAGTAAACGTACCATCATAGTCTATTTCAACAAAGCTTTCAGTTTCATCTTCAGATATTTGTTCATTCTCTTCAGATAATAGTTCATCCAAAAAACTGGTCACAACTCTCCATTCCTTACCAGCCTATAAAAGAAATTTTCTTTTTATATATAGTTTTAACTCTATCATATTTCATGTCGTTTGTCAGGATAGAGGGGGGGATTAGTACACAAATCAATTTTAGGTTTTTATTTGAAGACCTTATTTAAATAAAAATATATAAATGGTGTCACAGTGAAACTCCAGCAGCAACCTTTCAATACAATTCCAGAGAATTTATATGCGGAATCCGATTTATTTTGATGTTGATCTATTAGAAGACTTAAACTATTCTCCGATTTTGATTCTTATTAAAAAAAAAGAAGTGGAGAATTTGTCTGTGAATTCAAAACGGTTATAAATTTCATCTGAACAGGAATAGTTGAAAAAACGTCAGGGTTGAAAAAAAAAAAGCGTAAGTTTTGTTTTATTCTACTGACTTTTGAAGAATTTGTCAATTTTACTTATCTGTGTTCTTAGGTGAGTTTTGGAATCCGAACATCTGATTTTCACCCTTGCAATATCCTGTAGCTTACATTGTAGCACGTTTTAAGATTACTTTGTGGAGATATTCGTAAAATATTAACCATTGTAATGCTTACATGTCCTGAGTAGATATATTTTTACTAAACATTGTCTTTATTTCAAAATCAATATACATGTAACGTGTAATGTTACTTATATCGCGGGCACCTGGCAATTTCATCAATGTCAATGTTCCAGAATTTTGTTGCCAAAATCAACACATGCATTGTTAAAAAATGATTGATGTCGAACTATCTATAATAATCACAAGAAGAAAAAAGGCCTTTCATGTTGAACTGAAGGACGTCCTTCAGTGACTTTTCATAGGTCATTCTGTCACTGAATGGCAGGTACATTTTATGTACCTTTTGCTACGTTCCAGCCACATTTCAGGTACTTTTCAGTCACCGATCAGCGGACACATTTCAGTTACCTTTCAGTCGCAAATCAATGACCTTCCATCGACTTTCCGTTGTATTTCAGTGACCTTTCCGTCACTTTTCAGCGTCCTTTTCATTATCGTTCAGTGATATTTTAGTCTTTATTCAGAGAACTCTTCACTGGATTATCATTAGTTTGTAATTTGTATCAATCTCTTAAAAAAATTGCATAGAATGCATTTACGTCTAAACTGTCTTTTTGTTTTCTTATTCTTCATGATCTTGTTACATTGAAATAATTCAGGTACATAGAACTGGTAATCAGGAATAGATGTTAAATTTTCTTTAAATTGTTTTCTAATGTCTAAAATTCTTATGCTAAATTTTGATAATAGATTGAAAATTATATGTTTGTCTTAAATCTTACTAAATCATGATAAATATTTTAACAAGCTTATTCAATATAACGAATACACAATCAAACAATTTAAAAAAAAATGTGGTTATCGGTTAAAATGCTTTTTATATTAATAGGAAAAATGTCATCTTTTTTTTCAGATCTTTAATTGATTTCAAAAACATCATTACATTTATATCAATCTACATGTAACAAATTGTACAGTGCGTCTAATTTTCATGGAAATATCTACTATTAAACTGGGAGACAGAGTTAATATTATTTATACCTTTTCTGGAAGAATCTAATGTTCAAATTTTCATTTTGTAATTGTCACAATTGTTGAAAAATAAATGAAAGACCACTGAAATGTATCTTCCATTCAGAGGACTGAATGGTAACTGGAGGATCGCAGAAAAGTTACGGGAAAGAATGTTCTCAGTAATCTTTCAGTGACCATTCAGTGGACATTCAGTTACAATTCCGTCGACTGAATTGTTTAATTTCATCCTGTGATTCTTTGAATATGTACCCAGATTTCTCTACATCCTCTTAAAACTAACTAAAAATAAAAGTGGTTCTAATTCAATACCCATACCTGTGAATCTTTAAAGAAGTTGTATAAAAGAATGTCGTCGAATTCTAGACCTTTTGCTTCGTATATCGTTAGTACGATTCCATGCTGCAATTCCTCGGGTAAAGAATCCCTGGATTCGTCATTCACCACTAAGATCGCCTGATGAGCACCAAACTCAATGTTTGATGTTGATTGTTTCTTTCCTGTTGCTAGCATCGTAGCTACATCCCGTTAAAATATAGGTCAATTAATAATATGGATGTCTAATGTATGCTGTAAACCAACTTTTATTCGCAACGACTTTATTTTGCTATTCATCCATCTTTGCTAGCCAAGGGTTACCGAACTGAAATCTACTCTACAACCCTTGGCAGATTTGGCTGAAATTTTTAGAACTCGCGCAAACGAATTTGATTGGCTGCGAATTAAGTCAAAGTCTATGCAATGTTTTTACTAATCAACGAATTTAGGCAGAATTAAAGTCTCTTCGTGTTTTATGCAAAAGAAGAATTATCTTTTACAAAGGAAGAAAGTTAGGACGGGATATATGCTAAAAAAAAAAACAAGGGAGTAATTAATTTGAATTTTTTCTTTTTGATAATATATGTTTTCAAGAATTATTGAAAGGACCACATAAGTCCGTGTTCCTCATTTTAGGTGCATCAATTTAAGCGAATCAAATGTCACGGTTCATGGATTACAATTGAAACGGCAACATGTAGAAACTGTTGTCAAACTCTTGATACAAAATCACGAAGAACGATATTTTCTACCACCTTTGAGGTTTGCCAACAGCTGTATGAGGTGTTGGGTTATATTCCACATCAAATTGCATGGAGGTCGCCATATTGCTTCAAACGTCATATTGATGCAAGTCTTTTTAGGCTATTTTCATCGGACAAATATTGAAGAGCTTCAAGGGACTTAGCTCAATTACGGCGATAGGCGGCGCAATTAAAATTCCTGTCTGATAGGACTAAATCTGACAAGGATTGTAGAGTAGATTTCGGATGGGAAACCTTTGGCTAGCGAAGATGCTATTCAACATGGCCAGAATATTTCGCTGCCTTTGTTTTTCTCGATCAAGATGTTTTTTTTTTATCTGTTATTACATGCTCAGATCTAGAGACTTAAATGACTGGTTCGCAGCGAGAAATATTCGCAATGACTACCAATTCTTGTTGCCCCCGTTTGTTAATCCATCGAAAAATATTTTGACCAACATAATTGGCTCCTGTAGTCACATCTCACTAATGCAGCGTGGTTATCAATAGCTTGATTTTCATCGTTTTTTTAAATGTGTAAAAATATCCAAGGACGATTACTCCATTAATTGTGCATAGATTTTGATGCGTCCTTCTGTTTGGTTTTATTTCGCCGTAATCATATAAAAAGAACTGCACTTCCTTTAAACAATATAATACATACTGGATACTGCAAGATTCTAGAAGAATGGGAGCAGGTCCTTGAAATAATCCCTTGTCCTTTTCTAGAATATCAAAAGAATCTGGATAATATTTCGCCAGAATGTCCAAAATGCTAGACGCTAGACTAAGTATCCCATTGTGAGAACGATAATTGTGAGTAAGTTGATGAACCTATAAAATATTATAAATTGCAAGTTGATTGGTATAAACAAATAAAAGCCCAAGGAAGAATTTAATTTAAAATTTTTGAAATAAGAATATTATCAAGAGTTCCCCTTGAAATATTGTTATTTACCTTTTTAGGAATGAGAACCTTTTCAAAATCTTTTCTTGAATTCTTGGCATGGTAAAAGAGGGAGCAAAGATCTTCAAATCGAAAGCATATTCCCCTCATGATACCTTGAGCTGTATCTCCGGTCAAAAATATATCATTCGGATTGCGACACAAGTTCAACAGCAAATATAGTTCTGCTTGAGTGAAATCCTGGGTTTCGTCGACGTATATTTGTTGAATATTCCACAAATCTCTATCGACTCTATTCATTCTTCAGGAAAGAAATCATCGTTTTAAAAAAAAAATGTATGAACAAGTTCTATTCTTTTTTTATAATCTCACTCTGAATGCAAATGCAGTTTATCGTATATATATATATATATATATATATTAAAATTCAAAATGTCCTTGGTATAGGTATGTACATATAGAAAAATAATCCAGAGTTTGGAAAAGATGATCACATTTTATTCCAAAGCGCTTTCGCCATTCGGCTCTTCAGTGGATTTTGAATAACAATAGCTATTGTTATTCAAAATCCACTGAAGAGCCGAATGGCGAAAGCGCTTTGGAATAAAATGTGATCATCTTTTCCAAACTCTGGATTATTTTTCTATATATATATATATATATATATATATATATATATATATATATATATATATATATATATATATATATATATATATATAATATCTGCTTCAGATAATGTCTGTATCTCAAAAATATTTCATAAACTGTCTCTCGTTCTCCTGTAAAGTTCGGGGCTTTTTTCTTGCCTTGTTCAAAATAGTCACTCTTACTGAGATGTCCCTGTTTAGCAGAGAGAGCCTCAAAAGATCCCTTTATGAAGGATATAATTTCCATCCATATAAGAGATGGGTGATAATGGTCCATACCCTTATTTATTTTTGGCCACACAAGATTCACGAAAATCTCATAAGTAACTTCCCTTCGAACATCACTCATTCTATTTACTTCTTCTATATTTTCAGCGTCAACATTTTGTTCTTCGTTCATGATTTCATCTAACTCTATATCAGAATCATCATCTATTGAAGCCAGAAATTCGAGCGATTCATTTTCATTCGTCCAGCCAGGTATATCAGCCTACATTATATATTTTAATATCTTATTGATTCAGTATTCAATAAAAAAAAATGATTTACATGTACAATTACATGAATTACTGAGATGTTTTTTTTTAAATAGAACACACTTTAATTTGTAAAATACAGCATTTTCAATTTAATGAAATAGTGACCTTTACATTGCCTTGCTCGTCCCGACGAAAAAACGGGTTGGGTAAAGAGGCATCAATCATAAGCAAGAGCTTTCTGGATGTTGTAAAGATGGGAAAGTGAACATTCTGGAGGTCTTGAAATCTTGACGGTAAGGCAATACCAACCCTTGTAGTGCGACCAGATTCAAAAGAACTGGCATTTTGGATTCCATAAAAGGTTTTCCGGACTTCGTTGCAAAGTACAAGATTTTTAGAAATAAATATCTGTCGAATATGACCATATTCAACAGGATTCCGAACGTCATTTTCCAGATCTTTCTCACACATTTGAGCAGTACTGGCAATCTGCTTGCTATCATCTTCCTCATCAGCTTAACAAATGAACATGTTCAGAATTAGCTTTAAATAATATACACACGTGAATGCACTTTCACTGTAAAAAAGAATTCAAAATCAAAAAATAAAAATACCTTGATTTTCCTCATATTCGATAACAGTTTTGTTATGTTGATCATATTGACTCCAAAGACGATACAGACAACAGGTCGTTTTCCCTGTGCCACTTCTACCCATCAATAATAGCGGACCAGCTGAAGACAAATTTATTATTACATGTTCTTTCTCTGTAACTTTGAATGGGAAATCTTTTGCATATTCCCTAGGGTCCAGAGCACAAACAGCCATGTCGGTCGAAAAGAAATAGAACTTTAGAACATGATATTCTTTGGCAAAATGACTTGCTGGTAGCAATAATTTCTCTTTTGTAGTATTTGGTTTTGATTCCTGTGAGCTATATCGAATAAATCTTCGAGGGATCCTCCTGCCTTTGTCATATTTACAATCAAGAGTTTCAGAACAAGTTAAGTATTTCTCGATTAAACATTCTTCGCCTTTTCGACAAGAGATTGTAATTTTCTCAAGGGATTCCCTTTTTCCCTTCTCATCAGTGAATATATCCCATATTCTAATCAACTCGGTATACAAGACGTTGTTTAACGTAGAACTACTTTCAGTTAGTCTCTGAGAAAAACAAATTGCTATTTCCCATAATATTGGACCAGTTTCGAATACCTCTATTGATTTATCTATAGTCTGCAATTTTATTTTCTCGCAAATACTACCAAGGAGCTCCCCGCGAGCAAGTTTTTTAAGCCTTTGAATAATATCTATTTTGAAAGAACGTGGTGTTCTCCGACAGTTCAGTTTTTTCCAAACATCAACTGTGCACTCTAATTCCCATTCTTGAGTTTCAAAATAATTAGGTTCAATCTGTTTGAAATAAATTAAAATTCAAAGTTAATCAGCTAAATTAGTAAAATTATTCAAACTGTTGTCAAAAACTGCAATTTAAAAAAGAACACTTATCACAGTTTACGTACATATTCATCCTGTACTTCACATTCTGTCTTCTCAATACTTGATATTGCTTTAGTTTCCTCGATAGAGTCGGACACAACCTTAATCATAATAGAAAAGATACAAATGAATCTGTATACTTGATTACATGTAGATATGAATGAATCAATTTCCTTTCAAACCAATACAGACAAGAACGAAATTCTTTCTGATTTCCTGATTTTCCTTATTATAATTGAATATTTCTCTATTTTCATCTAAATTCTATCTATATTTTGCATGGGTCTGACCGGTCCAAAGAGGTGATCATTCCTCCATGGCACCTAACTCCATCTCTAATGCTTTAGAGGTCCATGTTTGCTCTCTCTTACACAGGTCGGAGAGAATACTCGAAATCGGGTATTATCCGTGAAATCGCGTATAATACTCGATATTAGGGCATCACTGAATCCGCGAAATCGGGTATTCCGTGCAACTTTCTATAAAAACTAAAGAATAAAGCAACGGCGCATTATGCCAGTAACTATTACTTGTACATCAGTATCTTGTGGATTTATTTTTATTAAACCTAATTCATACGGTTGTCAAATAAGTTTAAAATCACACGACAAACACTGCTGGGGTAACAAAGAGGACACAATGGCGTTATTATTTTTCAATATAATTTCTTCGTTTGTCTTTATTTCCCATTTAAGTATTCCATATACTTAATTTTCTAATTTTTGCACTATTCACAAAACGTGAAATTTTAAAGAAATTAAACGACTAATGCCGTGTTATGTATTTTTACTGAAAAATGTATGGCGTCCCTTTCACGTGAAATATAAATTATTCCTAACAATAAGAGAGTACAGTATAAGCGAGTCATAATTGTACATCTCTGCCATAATAGAATACCAACATTATTATAAAGAAGAAAATAAAATAAGATTAAAATAAATACCCACGGGAAAACAGTTTGAAAATAGCTAATTGAAGGTGAGTATCTTTTTTATGTCAATTTAGCATGAAATTTTTATTCAAAGACACCGTAAATTTTTTGGTTGCATTTTAATCGATACAAGATATGCTATTTTACCTTTATTTTATGCATATGTGTGAAAATTGAGATCGAAGTCATATGAACAGGATTTTCTCTATTTTTTTTGGGGGGGGGGGAGTTAAATAAAAGTCAAATGTGTACATCTTTTCATGAGCTTATAATACATTGAATTTCTCAATAAAGAGCGATGTACAGTCATATTGAAATATGAATTACATAGTCAAGTTTTCACATTTCTTATAGTTTTTACGTTTATGAACATGTTAATGAACAAACTGAAGTAATGGAGTGTTCAATTGCCTTGGAAACTCTTGTCTTACTTTTTGGGAATATAATTCCTCATCGGACATTAAAATTTCACAAAAATCGTAGCCACTTCCTTTCTTTATTATACTATTTGATAGACATGGTAAATTTTACCTCTTTACCTTCTATATTTTTTTTTATATCGCTATCTTATACCTCATTAAAATATGCTATACAACGCACTATATGATTAGTTCTAGACAATATTTCACAGTTTTCTTTTAGTTATTTTATCTATGATACGTATTACTCATGGCAATAACTTTTCCTAATACTTATCTATAATGAAAAAATGTGTTTAAAAAATAAACATGAATTCTAGTTACTTGTTGTCTCATATTGTGTTAGAAAATAACTGGTTGCATTTTGTTTACCTACAATGTATATGATTTTTATTGATGAAAAATCTTCCCTACAATTAAAAATATATGACCGAGTTTAACCGACCGTGACATTCAAAGAGAGGTCTCTTGGACACATGTAGAACACAGTCGATGTTGTTTTGTCAGAGGTGGTCAAGAAGCCTTTAGCCCCCCCCCCCCTTTTGAAGTCGCCAAGAAAAGGTAAAATATTGATGACTTAGCGAAATTAAACGATCAATAGTTATGTTCTCTCATAAGCTGTATTCCTGAAACTATCACTATGTCTGCTAAAATGTTGAAGACATTTTCTGCAAATATGTATGAACCAGTGATAAATAAAAAAGAAAAGGTTTTCAAAAAAAAAGAAAGAGGGTTCTTTTAGCCGAAATTTTAGACATTTTTATCATTACATTATTTATACATTCATAAATAAATTTGATTTTATGCACAAGATGAATGTGAAAGTAATTAATGACGCATACTTAGATACGATAGACATTCCCTTGTTTATACATGGCATCATATCTTGTGTGTGAAATGTGTTTCCGTATAATTTGATTTATTTTCAAATAGTTCATGTTTGTCGTGTTGATGTGGAATTATTATAAATTCCCGAATTCTGATACTTTACAATTCTGTTGTGTTGGGAATGAACATTAGGAAGATGCATATACTTTCAACATAAGGAAAAATATAAAGCAAATCGAACGCCTTTTTGTGTGCAGATCATGAAATGTCCTGAGCTCCACGGGTATTTGTTGTCCCGAGCGCATTAATCTTGACGCCCAAATTCTTACTTGGCTGGTGATACCTTTAGAAAACATGTGTATCTAGATGAAAGTTAACTCGGCAACATGCGCCATCACATTGCTTAAGTTTTATTAGGTGATTACACCTCCTATACCCGATTTCGCGGATTCAACGATACCCTAATATCGAGTATTATACCCGATTTCACGGATAATACGCGATTTCGAGTATTCTCTCCGACCTGTTACATGTACTCTTTATTAATTGTTAAATGGAATGCTGTGCTCAAATACCATTGCTTTTCGCCATATATTTTATCTTATTTATTCATTGATATGTGAAACTAATTTGAAATCATCTTCTTTCGAAAATAGAAACTTAATTTGGCATTTACATGTATATTTAACACAAATCCTACAGTAATGTCTACTTCCACTGCAAACTTATTTTTTTTTAATCAAAGAAATGATTAACAGATAATTGCCTAGAAGTATTCATATACACTGTATATCAGTGAAGCGAATTGATTGTTAATGATTCAGATCAATACAATATGAAGATGAAATGTCTATTTTGCCTTTTCTAATCAATAACACTTTTAAATGTAGTAAAAATACATGTATGGTGTGAAATGACTCGTTCCTGCAAAAAATACATTTTTACATGATGCTTGATTTCACATTTATCCATCTGTTTGGGCTTTTGTTTTCTTTTGGCAAAATGTACAAACTAATTCATGTATATCAACAATGTCCATATATGGATAGATTATCGGACATTTTTATTCTCCATTTAGAAAGACCCGTGTTTTTTTATTCTGTACATTTCAAAGGAGCAACTCGTTACAAATCAAGATGAATTTTGTTAAAAATCTTCCATGCACTATTTTTCATAAGAGGAAAACCTTATTAACATATAATACAGAGCGTTCTTTTATTCTTTCTAACCTCACAATAGCTCATTCGGTAGTGAATTCGCTCATAGATCTGAGGGCTTTTGGTTGGAACACTACCATTAACTTCTTAAGTCTTAAATAAAATAGGATGCAAAAGTGCCCTTTAAAGCACCTCTCAATTTGAAGTGTAATTTCGTCCGGTTGAAGCCTTAATACAAATTCTTGTGTCACGACAAGCTTAGCACAAAAAGATTCCCACACTGCTTAATTAATTGATGAAGTTAAGTGTAAATAGATCTTTTTACAGGTATTTGGTAATATCTGTGTCATTTTCGATAATTGAAAAAGAGACATAAAACAACAAAATATAAATCGATGTTCTCCACGATTGTTTGAAAATTACCACCTAGATATGGATCTCAGTAAATATGGGAATTCATTAGACAAAAGGTCAGGAATAACTCCCAGTGTCCCCAGTGTGCCCGATCAGGAGTGCATACTCACTTCTCAATGGCATACATGATCCAAACTCTTATATTCTAGTCAAAATTTCTAAGTCCCCAGACAAGTTTTTCTTTTACACCGCTCTTATATTGAATTATTTCAACAGTATAATTTAATAAGTATACAGGATAAAAAAGAAGCAAAACAATTTTTCTCACTTAATTTATTTAATTGAAGAACTTTAACACAATATGCAGAAACCTTCAGGCACCCTAGAATTTAAAAATCACAACATTAAATACTGCATTAGTCTCTATTCAAACGAATTCACAGCAAGACAACCGTTCCTCAAAGAGTTCACACTACTTAATAAACATTATTTTTTGAATGTTTTTTCATGTGGAGACAAGGTCGTCCTCTAGTTCTAGATTCTCCTGCTGGAAAAGCTGTCTCAAACTCCGGTTTAGCTTCTTCCAAATATGTAAGTTAGGGTTGAGATTGGGATGACAAGGGGGCTTACAGAAAGTGCCTGTGCCTTGCCGACAATAGTTACACAATGTCTCATTACATGTTTTCTACACTCCTCCAGTTTGACATCGAGGAGAAAGTACTTCTGCTTCCGGTTCCATTGATATTTCCGATTAAACTTTAGGATGATTTTGTTGTGTTTGTTGAAAATCTAGCGATTTCTAATCATTAAAACGAATTCAGGTATGCTTTGTAGTTTTTTCGGGCGGTGATTATAAATGTTTTGAGTAAAATAAAGTCATACAGTGAATGGAAACAGAACTTTCGTTATTACGATCAGCTTGGGGCCATTTCAACTTCACTTTCACATTGTTGTGTGGACATACACCACATTTTAATGAAACTTTTTTTTCTGTTTTTCGTTATCAATTATAGATGGAGAACACGTGGAAGTAAAAATATGAAGAATACACCCGAAAAACATAGAAATTGAATTTCATGCTTTTTAACAAAAACAGCCACGGTCTAGCAATTACACACTCGATTATTTTTTTTTTTTGGCCTTGACAGGTAAGTATTGCAAATTAAAGGCAAAATTAATTGTAAGTAAATAGTACATTGATGTTAAGGTTTTGAACTTTTTAAAAAATAAAAGTGGGGACCTAGAAATTTTGACAAGTATACAGTGTATTTATTATAATCAGTCTTTTATTCCACTGCTCTCAAATTGTATTATCTAATTGGTCTTTCAAATTGATCACTGTTTGTTTTCTTATTTTTTTTAAGTGTCTTTCATAGTTGTACGAAACGGTTTATGATTTTTTTTTTCGTGAATTTTTTTCTTTGAATCAATTTTGGGCGAAAAGGATGCTTGAAAATAGTAAACGAAAAAAGGAACATATTATGTAATTCCATCGCTGCTTTGAGGTTGTTCTTTGTGTGTTTGTTTGTTCCTTTCTTCGCTTTCGACAATTTTCACTAATATGAAGACACCCCTACCTGCTGGTGCAAAACAGCAAATTTTGTCTATAGTTGGCACTCAGGACTACTGAGCTTGGAAGAGTCTATTTAGGGCCAGCACGTACTGCTACATGGGAACTCGATTTATACGGTCTAATCCGAAGGACGTCGAAAATAGTAAAACTAGAATAAGAGGTTCATGACCTCCTTGTTTTTTTTTTTTTTTTTTGATAAACATAACAAGTTTTTTATCTTAAGATCCATTCTCAACAACCTCGATTGGGAACTATGGAATCGCCTATATCTTATGAATAAGTAAGTAGTTAGTAGGCAAACACTGTGATAGGTAATATGTTTATCTAGCTTAATAAACTGAAAAGCATTCTGTGCATGAGTTATATGTTTACTAGCCTAATAGATTAAAAAGCATTCTGTGCATGAGATATATATGTTTAACTGATTTAATGAGCTGAAAAGCGTTCTTTGTCTCAGTAATTCCATTTTAAGGGGGCCGACTATAGTTTCCATTGCGCAATATTTCGCGCATCATAGTAAAATGAAGCGTATTAATTTTACTGTTTTAATGCAACTTTTTTCGCTTAATTATTAGAATTTAACAAAAGTAAGAAATTATAGGTATTAAATGTAATTATAATTTGATACAACTGATTTTTAACCGATTTTGCAATTGATAGGTAGGTTGACGTCGTTGCAGTGTGTTTTTGACGTTATGATAATCTATAGCTCTTAAAGAAAGGGGTAATAAAAATATTATTAATGAAAAAGTAATAAACATACGCTTTTGAAATTTAAAACAAAGAAATTTGAAAAATATCTCCAATATTTTTATTTTGTTTTTATGTGAATCCATTTTGTATGTCATATTTTGTAATACTCTATAAAAATAGTAAAATTTTCTAATTTTTTGCATTTTGAGATGCCCCTCTGTTAACAAGACGATATAATTATGTGTGATGTGATTCTTACATATATTGTTAAATATATTATTGCTCATCAAATATTATAGTTTGAACAAAATGTCTATAGTAGTAATTGTATAATTTGCTTTAAAGTTTTAAAAATTGGCATTTTCCTATATAATCCTAAAGTAAATGTACCTGTATTTTGAGACGGTCCCTCAAAAATACCTGGACTGTAGATTTCCCCCAAACTTTGCATGAACACTAAAGTTAATGTAAGGTTATATATGGTATGAAAATGAAGAGTTTCGCTATGGTAGTTTTTACACGATAAAACTATGTCGGCCCCCTTAAGCTTCTTTTACATCGTATTGGAAAAGTACTTGGTCAATTCAAATTTGATGCACTGTATTCGGTATACAATGTACTTTATTTATTATTTTCTTCGTTTTAAATAACAATTTTATTATCTTTAAGAAATGAACATGTACAATGGAGCCTCATTTATCCGGACACTTTGGTTCCTAGTCAATTTGTCCGGATATGTGATAGGTCCGGATATCTTCATAAATAAGATAAAATAAATTTTTAAAAATCTGTTTCGAAAAAAAAATCGTCCGGATATCTGGAGTCAGGATATCTGAAGGTTCACTGCATATATTTCTTTCAAATTCAATTTGAATTATATAAAAATTCTATTCTTAATTTTGAGCCTTCACTGAACACTAATTCTGATTTATATTTACCCTGTCTTCTTGTTCTTCTTTACTTTTCCCATTTTCCTGCTCTTCTGAATGTTTCTTTCTCTTCATTATTGTTTCTTCATTATACAAACTAGTGTCATTTAAATTATCTATCATCTCTCCGATTGCAACTTTTAATTTTTGCTTCCCAATAGGTGCAGAAGATTCATTTTCAGTTTCCATGTCGAAATTTTCACTTCTCTGTCTTTTTCTGTGTTTTTCTTTGGAGTAGCTTCCTGTCGCAGTGCTTTCTTTTGCATCCAATCTAGATAGTTTAGATGCCAATCTAAAATACTAAAAAAAAATGTCCTTTTTATGTTTTGATTTCGAAATTTTTCGTTTTTAAATATTTCAAACGATTTCTCTGTCGTTTCAAAACAGCTAAAAATGTCTGAAGCTACAAACATCTTAACAAATTAACAAATCCATAATTGGACAAGTAACTTTGAAAATTGTCCATTTAATGTTTAAGAAGATGGAAGGCATTTAAAAATTCCCCAAAATACAGATAATTCTTATATACGATAATTAAGCATGTTTTACATGCTTGTACAGTGTGACGTCGCGACCTGTATCAAATTAAAAAGAAATTCTAATTTCACATATTTATTGTCTGTTTTAAAAAAAACTACTATTAGAAAGATATCATGTATTTTCACATTTAAAAATTTATATTTATACATGTAAATGAGAAAAGATATGATATTTTCAATAACATTTGAGTCGCATAATACATGTAAATGATATTTTATTCTTATCCTAAGATGTATAATAGCTTTTTTGTTTGTAAAAGATCACATTTTAATAATCAATCAAACTATTTGATAAGGCGTTATATATAAGTTGATAGCAGATTAAACTTGAGAAGCTTTCATCAAATAAATTTAAAACCACATTCATGTAAAAAAAAAAATTAAATAAAATAAGTTTATTCGTATTAAAAAAAAACCTCTTTGTAATAGTAGTAACATTATTCATAATGAATTTCAAATAATTGTTAATATTTATAGGCATTTAACTTTTTCTACGCATTTATATCAGCATTGAAAGATAGCCAGTAGATTCGTTTTTAAGCTAGATATGCAACCACATGTATCTGTTGCATATTTGGATATTTTACGTTAGAAAACGTTAATGGTAATCTAACAACAAATGATAAACCTGATAGCTTTAACCTTCCAATGTCAACTTCCTTACATGTACATGTACCTATCAAAAATATATTTTTCATCGCCTGCATACAGAGTTTATATATATCGATTCGATACGCAAAAGCATGCTCTACGTATGAACGATTTCTAAACGAATAAATTATTTACAAACAGATTGATGATTCCAGAATTTCAACTATTCCGGTTAAAGCCATCAATTTATAAGTTTTTTGTCGATACAATGACCTTGCTAGCAAAAACACTTTATCACTGAGTCAATTGCTGACTGACGTTTATCATAGAAATTGTTAATTCACTACTTAAACATTTAATTGACGCCATTTTTTTATTTCCCAAATATGACAAGGAACACTTGGCAGATGTGACCAGTTGACAGGGGATGTTCCCTCTTACATAGCATGACCCCCCTTCTGATGTTTTGGAAGTCCATGTTTCCTCTGTTCCTATTTCGTATTGTTTTGTAGACTTTTTTCTGAATAATGTTCTATTTCTTCATATGTTTCATGCATAGTCATGCCAGTCATGTAAAACAATTATATAAGTTTTAAAATTACTTTTTGTAATGTTAATATATCTATATATAATACATTCCTCCAGCACATTTGTGCATGTGCTTTCGATACCGACGGAAGTCTTGAGCAAAGCCCTACACTACTCAATCATTGAGTATGGAAGAGAGATACTTACTGTTTTGCACATCAGGTTTATTAGAAGATCGTTACCAATGCATGTTGTAATGAAATTAATTTTATTGATAAATCACATTTTACATCACAACAACTAACATAACTGCCCTCAAGAAAGAAATATCAAAACAGAAAGCAAAATTGAAACAGGAAGACGTATTTTTTGGTTTTTAAAAACTAAACTTTTTTCTCAAGAAAAAAAACCGCATGTAATTATTTTGAAACTTGTAATGAAAATGAAGGAAACGTAAAAGTTAAAATACACAGATTTTGTTCAAACAATTATAATGAAGATTTACAGAAATTATTATTAAACGCTCCATTTGTTTAATTAATATTCAAAAATTTCTAAATACTTTAAGTTGCCATTAAAACAAGAAAAATGGTATTTTAATTTTTCACTTTCGTTTTACTTTCAAAACTTTTCAAATCTTTGTTGGTTTCATTCTTTCAATGTATATCAGTAGTTTCCTCATTAAATAGAATCGATGGTCAGCGGAAGAAAGTCTGAATGGCTTTATTTTTTACTCACTTTACTTTTGTCTTGGACCGTTCACGTAGAAAGCTTAAGATATCTTGGAAATCTTCACAGAAATAAAAGCCCAACTCTTTTCGGGTTATTACTTATGAGTACTCTAATAGAAAATTCCAGTGATATTTTTCTAATCGCCAAACAAAAAAAAAAAAAAAAAAAAAAATTAAAAAAAAAAACGGAAACACATACCTGCAAACGATTATCATCATTCCTGAGATACTCCTCCGGAAGTCTTCCGTCTCTGTCTTTTATATACGATTCAGTTCCCTTATCACACAGAAATCTAGTTACTCTAAGCGAAATTTCATTTTGCTTTGCCTTTGCCAGAACATGAAATAAACTCTCGCCGCGCGAATTAAATTCTCTGGGATTCAACACAGGAAAACGACCAGGATCCTTTTTGACCATATCAAAAAACTTTTCAAGAATGGAAATATTTCCTGTAATTTATATATGTATGTAAAGTATTACATGCAGTCTTCAAACTTCATAATTATTTTACTAGTATGAAAATGATAACCATTAAAATGCTCAGTTATAAATCATGCCCTTACCTTTGTCTCTGTACAGTGCTATGTACAGTGCGGCATGCATAGGAGTGTCGCCATCTTCCATTGATAGATATATAGGATCCGCATTAAAATCGAATAACTTGTGCAAAACCATGTAGAGGTTATTTTGAACTGAAACAGCAATTTCGGATTTACCACCTGAAAATGAAACAAATTAAGTTGAAATTTAAGGACAAAGTCTATTTCAAGTTAAAAGACATGTTACAAGAGAAAAACGTTTTAATACAAGAATATTCTTTAGCAGTAAAGTATTCTTTAGGGAACATACCTTCCGAAATCAACGATCCACTTCGAAGCATATTCTCCATGATCTCAACAAGTAAATTTTCTTGACTTTGTAATTTTTTGTTTTTTATAACCTGTTCAATACAGAACCCCTTAGCGAAATCTTGTAAAACAGAAATCTCGCGATGTTTACGAAATTCAAGAGAGGCAATATGCATTTGCTTCCAATGTTCTTT
Organism: Saccostrea cuccullata; assembly: GCF_032062105.1. Classification (NCBI taxonomy): domain Eukaryota; kingdom Metazoa; phylum Mollusca; class Bivalvia; order Ostreida; family Ostreidae; genus Saccostrea; species Saccostrea cuccullata. The sequence continues at coordinate 289 of NW_026922415.1, read as the reverse complement.
TTCTCCGAGTCCACGCAATATCCTCGCATACACTTTAACTGGTATACGGGTTAATTTTACTGGTACATCTGAAATCAAATAGTATAAATGAAAATAAGATACAACATAAAGCAATCACGAATCGTATATGATCATTTACAATTGTATATCTCATTGAAAAAACAAATTAATCGGGAATAAATCGGGTAAGCGATTGAAAGTCCTACATAGAATGAGCTAGTTAGATAAAACGAGCTCATACATATATTCTTCAGCAAACGCGTTCTTTAAAAAAAACATGTATATAAAT
>NW_026922414.1:0-19923 GCF_032062105.1 Saccostrea cuccullata | reverse complement strand
AGGTCTACAAAAACAATATATGCACTCTGAACTATTCGGCTCCTGTTGTATTTGAATGGTTCATTCACAAACCCATTGTTGTCATTTGTTTCGTCCTCGTGTTCTGGTTAATCATTCTAAGTCTCATCATTCCCTAAAGAGTTACCGTCCGAAATAACTGCTTTTATTTATATTTTCTAACTGATCATCATTCAATTCCAATACAGCCTTCCGCTTGCTTTCCATTTTAAGATTTAAGATACTGTCAAAGTTTTCGCGCTTAAATGTCAAGTTACTCTGATTAAATGTCCATTAGAAACTAAAGCCAGAGCAGATGCCAAACAATAATACGGGAGGGAGACATAGGGGGAAAATGGAAGCAAAGGTAATAATTTAATTAGTGAATAAATTTTAATTTTTTTTCAATTATTTTTTTGCCATGCAATTTACGCTCTCTTTTATCCACGCAGAAGATGAAGGAATTACATGCATAAATATTTATATTAAATGTCATTTGAAAATTGCTTGAAAGTTGATTGCAATTGGATTCTCTGAAATTCCCTTGTTTTCCCCAGAAACAAAGGGGAGACAGCATGGGTAAGCCTTATATTCACAAAAGGTTCAAATATCAGGACTGCATCACTTGGTCTTTAGGGGGATACTAAAATCTATGAAAGAATTTTTATTCATTAAGTAATGATTCTTTTGGTTAGTTGCAAATAGGAGGAAATCTTAGAATTTTTTTTATCCGGGCTTATTGCTCAAAGAGCAATTGCCGGCTTATGTGATCCTGTTCAAGGCAGGATGTTAACCCCATAGTCGCCATTTTAAAGTTACGTGCAAAAATATAGTTCTTACTCTCAACCGCTTTTGAGATAATACAAACGCTAAATAAAGCAACAAAAATAAAACGAAGTTTTATCTATATAAAATAAACATTAGTAGTAATGACTTTGAAAACGTCATCAGTCAAAGAACATAGTTCATTAGCGTAAGGATTTTTGATAATCAGTGTTACCGGAGTTCTGTACATATACGAGGTAAAGCAGGAGAGGGAACCAGACTGGTCTGTTTGTTTAAATTCAGCTGCGGTACCATATTAATTCTGATTCTGACAAAATCGGACCGTGGTATTAGGATTGAAAAACTCACTGTCAGTGTCTTATCATTTATATTGATTGTTTTAAAATATTTTTTTCGTCAGAATATAAACCTGATTCATGTAAGAAATCCATTCTTACTCTGTTAATTAGCCCGGCTCTCTGTACTTCTGAGTACTTTGATTTTTAATTCGGATTCAGAAATGAACAAATGCTTTGAAAAAGTGCAGTTCTATTGCATAAAATATTGTCCTGCATGCCCTCCTATTAAAAAATGGGACGGTACCCAGGATTCTTCAAATTAGATTTGAAGATCTAGAACTACCTTGTGCATTCTTCCTTCTAAAATCTAACATGGATTCTGATTTCAAAAAACGTCCACCATCATTCAAGTTAACTACTCCAGGCGATGAACAAAGAAAGGCTTCAATATTACAATTACTTACGGTACTTGTGTCAGAGAATTATTAGTAAGGCAGCTAAATCATCCGGTGAACAACGGATATATAATTGAAAATGCATTCAATGCATTCTTTGAAAAGCACGGAGACAAACAGGATGAGACAAACAGTGAAAATATGGATTTCAACACCTATGTCCAAGTACAGGAAAAAGATTCAAACCAAAGAATATTTCTGAAGATTCACTAAAACGTTTGGTTGCAGTGGTGGAAAATCACGCAAAAGTTTGTAAGAGGTTATTTGTATTAAAGAAAGTAACCGAAAAATGACATGTGGCTGCTGTCAGATTTTATTGTAGTACCAACAAAATTCACAGCTTGTTGTGGTCATCATCACCTTATATACCCAACAATGAGTACTTAGTCAACAGAAGATAAATGCAGGGATTAGCATGCAGTGGTATGTTACCAGTGCACTACATGAGATTCTCCAAGGGAGCCAACAGTGGAGTGATTAACCAAAAACAGTGAACAGTGCCTGAAAAAATCGTCCCGCATGTTGAAGAAGACAAAGAGAGTACTGACTTAGCACTATGGGGTGAAGTAGGGTGTGAAGAAGAAAAATGACGGCATCACTATTATGACAGATGCTCGCCATGGATGGAGAAAAAATGCTAAAGACTGGAGCATTGTTCCCATTGGGGAAAAAACACATCGTATCATAAAATGTGAACACGTCACCAAACAAGACGACCATGTATCTCAAAGAAATGAAAAGATTGGTACGGAAAGAATTTTTTACTTTCTTCATGAACAAGATGTAGATGTAAAAGTACATATTCACGATCCAAATTTGTCAATCTAAATTGGTGAAAAAAGGAAACATTATCAATCAAAATGATTCCTGGCATGGCATTAAACCAATAAAGGAGAAAATGAAAAAAGTGTCTAGCGGACCAGCATATTCAAAGGGCAAAACCTGGTCAGACATCTACAGGACAAAATCGAGTCAGTGGCAACACACTGTCATTGGGCATTGCGAAACTGTTATCAAGACCCAGAAAAATTATAGAATATGTTTTTAAACACAGTGGAACACTATAAAAGAATTCACAGTGATTGTCAGTCATATTCCAGCTGTAAAATGGACACAAGCTATGAACCTTCCAGGGTTGTTTTGGTTGACAAAGTTTCTGAAAAACTACACCATGTATTACACAACATTATTGTGAGCTCAAAGAATCTGGGGGGATAAGGCGAGTCATATGCCCACACGGATTTTGTCGCTCTGTGAGCATTTCGGAAATTTCATAGTTGTACGATTTACCTTAACATTTAAACTTTGTACAGCACTGTCCAAATGATAATATCTATATGGTTACAGTATTTTTAACGTGATGCTTTTCATATTGCGTGTTAATTGTCCTGTCAAATAATTGTCTTCAGGGTTTGGGAGATGGTACGCTTTACCTTTCCTTTTAACTCTTTTTGCATACAGAACAGACATATCGCGCTGGCTACCCATGATTGAATTTGTTTACATTTTAATCGTGTAATGTAGTCTTGAACTAAATGCATTTAAAATGTTATATACACATGTAGCTTGAAAACTTGTTTATTATAGGAAAAACATTAATTGACCGTAAATAAATTCATCATCTTATCTATTCATTTTGTTTTTGTGAAAAAATATGTGTATCTAAATTTTAACCTGAACTTTAAAAAATCGTGATTCGAACACTCGCGACAGTGAACTGGGTGCTTCAACTCCGCCGCTATGACTACTGAGCCATGAAGTCGCACAGACATTTCCCTTTAAATAGCAAACAGTTCTGTATGTAGCAAACGCACAACTGGACATAGAGTTTTTGAGAATATGTTGCGAAATTTAAGTAGGTAAATTAACTTTTTTATATAGAGTGGGTCTTTGTACCATTTTTTTGAAAAAGGTGAGAGATACATCCTTCCATGGCCTTTGAATATTTGTTTACAAAAAAATGGTACGAAGACCCACTCTATATAAAAAACACAGTTTTAACATTCCATTTCTATCATTTTTACGGTTACTAAAGCGTATTACCATTTTGGCGGGTTAATTACAATCAATTTGTAAGTAACTTGATTCAAGTTTTATCTTTACTGTATGCATATGGTTATAATTAATAACTTCCAAATTTAATAAAAAGTGGAATTTGCAAGCTTTATTTAATCGATATTTTACCTGCCCTTGCGTAGGCATATGACTCGCCTAATCCACCCAGATTCTTTGTACAAGCATCCCGAAGATTATGTTCTAGCAAAAGACATATACAAGACATATAGAAAGTTTCAATAACACAATGAACATTTTGAATTTCCAAGACAAAAAGATAGTATTTGGAGACCACACATACAGAGCCAGAACCTATTTAGCTGTTTGTCATTGGAAAGAGAATGTAAATAGAGAGTACACCTCTGTGTGGAACCTAAGAAGACCTGATGCTCCCAGAAGTACCATGGGAAAAAAGTGTACAAAGCCCGAACATACACATACAGAGATAACATCTGGAAGAGACAAACAGCTGCTCTGTTTTAAACGAGCACATTTTCAGTTTACGAAACCAAAAAGAACTGGATGATGAATTATACTAAGGTTCATACGACACGTTCCTCAAATTTGTGTTCTGGATCTCTTAATATAGGATAAAGAAATATTCAGCATTGTAATCATTTCTACACTGTTGTCAATATGCTTTTAAGTCGCCCGCGTGGCGCAGTGGTTAGAGCGTCTGCTCTAGAGTCGCGAAGTAAGGAGTCAATCCTTACGTCGCGGGTTCGAATCCCACTGTGGGACGTAGAAACCGGTCTTTCGGATGAGAATGTATAAACCGAGGCCCCGTGTCGCAGTAGGTGCTGGCACGCAAAAGATCCCTCACTGCTCAAAGGCCCTAAGTGCCAAGCATAGGACAAAAATTGTAGCCCTCCACCGGCAAGTGGTGGCGTTTCCATATGAGTGAAAAATTCTCGAGAGGGAGGTTAAACAACATACAATCAATCAATGTGCTTTTAATATAAATACACCTAAAGAAATCTGATTTGGGCTATTCAGAAGATTACCCATAAGGATAACATAAGAAACCTCTTGCATCTTGTCCAAATGCCAGGTAAGGTACCTTATTTTTGTGAGGAAATTTGTTTCAGTACCTATACGTCACTGGCAATTTCTTTAGGAACAGTATATATTTTTAAGTATTGTGTTGTTTTTACCAAAAAGGTTAAAAAAAAATTTGAGTTAAAAATTAAAGCAAACTTAACTAAATAAAATAGCCTGCTATGATTTACTATTTTTAATTAATTTTTTAACAACATCATCTATAAATACTGTGAATTTTCCCTAATTATTTCAAGTACTAATTTTTAGTAAAATCAGACATTGAAAGCTGGACTGAAAGTTGGCTTTTTTTGTAAGCTTAGTTGAAATTCAGTGTGAGAATACAAGATTCTAAGACAACTTTTCTAATATTTTATAACTTGTGTATGTCATGTTTTATCTAATATGTATAATTGATACAAATGTAATCCTCAACAATACTAATACAATAAATGTTTGTAGAGTTCTGATTTCATTCAATATGTTTTTTAATTCATGTTTATACACGCATGCATATCAACAACATTCGCGATAGTGCATGTGCCTCTACTCTACAAATATCGTCTGGTACAGAGCACGTGTTGAAACAGACATCAATTCTGCTGCTGCTCTGATAACAGTGCCAAGCCCTGTCCCTCGAGCCTTACACGCTTAATTGCTGTAGGGGTGTAAAATTTTCTAGGTCACTCTCGGCCTTAAAGTACTTACCTAAACCAGTGGTTTCTAAATCAGCAAAAATGGTAGATAGAGGGGAAACTTTCGATGGTTGTCTTACAGACATGGGAATTTCCGATAAGATCCTCCAACTCATCATTTGTTGCTGACAATTCTATATCTGTAGCTTATGTAGTGCCTTCACAGAGTTCCATTGTTGCCTCCATGTTAAGACGCTCTACCTTGGCTTTATGGGTACTTTGGAAATGCTGCTTTGTAGACCTTTTTTCTATCCAGAAGGTTTTGTCTTCTTCAGTATGTTTCCCAGGAGACAGGTTGCATGCTTAATTTACCTTTTGAATAAAGAGAAATCATGCAAAATCTTCACCCCGCTTAAAAATATTCATTTATATTTTAGATTTCATGTCAGTTGTAATACGGATTATTTCTTTTTAATTAAAAAAAAATGGTTAGATTTATACACTCAAAATTCATTTTGTCATGAAAATTTTTTTACGCACGGGTATACATAGGTGTTTTTACTCTCTGTTTTATTTGTGATACAAAAAGGTCAGCCACCCTCTCCATTTACGAAACGGGAAAATGATCCGCCAATTGCAAAGTACTTTATTAAAACATAAAAACAGCTTTACCTGCAAAATGTATTTGTGACCTTCGATTTTTTTTGGGCAACAGCAGCGGATACTCTTTAAGAAAGGCTCTCTGATCCTGAGTGGTGTTGAGCTTTAGGGGCCATCTTTGCTATCATTACATTTTTGTTTGCGTTTGATGATCCAAGATCTATGTACTTTTCAGCTTTTTCAGCATGCTTCTAAAAACATCCTGCAAATCTAGCTAGCTTTCTCTTAGTTTTTCTCCAACAAGATCTTTTCCCGTGGGCAGTGATTTATGTCTGTAAGTGCTTAGATCTTAAAGGTCGGTACACACGGTAAGGCTTGCCTTATAAGTCTAAAAACGCAAGTTTTGCAAGCCGTACGGCTGTCCTGTACACACGCTAAGGCAAACGTTACAAAATTATAAACAACATTACCATAAAATCCACGTGTTTTTAGACCAAAACAATACACAGAAAATTTTCAAAATGGAAGACGAAACTAGTGGTCAGTAGCAGTAGTTTTACTTGCAACTGCATTTTTGCTCGTTAAAAAAAGAAAAGGGTTGAACAGACGCGTTTGGACACGCCCCTGGATACAGAGAAGATCTCTTCATGATGCACATAATGCACTTTTGCAGGAACGAAGATTAGAAGATCCCAGTGCCTTCAGAAACTTCCTCCGCATGGATGAAGACTCATTTATGGAGTTATTACATTTAGTAACTCCACACATAAAGAGACGAAACACAGTTATGAGAGATGCCATTCCGCCAGCAGAAAGACTCTATTACATTAAGGTTTCTTGCAACAGGTTAAGTACTTTAACATAATGTGTTACATAAAATGTTCAATCTCTAAATTTAAAAGTGCAGCATGTACTTTTTACGTGCTACAGAAAATGATTGTCTATAGGGCCGTTTTGCTAATTTGTATGAATTTAATAACTTTATTCTATGATTTTTGTGTTTATTTTTCAACATTGATCACATTAGTTATTTGATTTAAAGAAAAATATGGCGATCAAATAAAGAAAAAAATGAGGATAGTCTATTTAAATAATGTTTAAATGTCTTATTCATTTCGCATCAATTTGCCCATTTAAGAAATAAGGTATCAAAGAGTCTTATTTAAGATTGGGCAATCATTGATGTGAATTAAATACCGATCACATTTAGTTAAGATCTAAGGTCTTTCCAACGGAAGACCTTACTGTTTTCGTTCGGCATCTTTTTCCCTATTATTATTTTTTTTTCTTACCGACTTGTACACGCGAGTTCTCGTAGACGGCTCGGTCGATTTTCACGAAACTTTCAGATCTGAAAGATATTGGTCTGAACCTTACTGGAAATCTTTTATATGTACGTCGTCACTTCCGGTCGTGAGATATTGAGATTTACTGATTTTCAGAGGGACGGCTTGTCCTGGCAATCACTAGAAAACGAATGAAGATTTTGACTTGTGATTATCAGCGCCTAAAATTTAACACGTTTTCTCTGATATCTTTATACCTGTCAATAATTTCTTAAAAGATATATAATAAAAGTTGTGCAAAATTAGATTTTCCTTCATTTGATATGATGAAAAGGGGTGTGACCCCTCAATTAAAGGGCAAAGAGGGGCCAAAAGACTTTCATCTATAACTCTTTATCTGTTAATTTTTTGTTATAAATTACTGTAGCAAAAAAGTTTATCCTAACAATCTGCATCAATGCATTGTAAAATTTTAATCATATTTTAGGTAATTGGGGGCCATAAGGGGCCAAAATGCTCAATCTTGGATTCTTTATATCTCCAAAAATATGGAAAACTAGAGCCGAGCTCGTTGCAAAGCAACGAGTAGGTCTTCCGTTAGAGCTGTGGACAGGGAGAAATGACCTTGAGTCAAGGTCATGCCACATTCTAATGTTAAAGCAATCTTTTAAAGGGAGATATCATCTTATAACGTTTTACTATTAAATAAGATAGCATAGGAATGTTTGTGACCTTGACCTTGTCAAAATGACCCTGCGTCACATCATCACACACGCTGGTGATGAGCATATCCCATTTATGTGCTAGTGTATTGACAATTTCACACATGTTCTTTCAGACAATGCATCCTGCCAAAATATCTTATCCTAAATGACTTTGATTCAAGGCCATGACACACTGATCAGCATTATATAAGTAATACTTTATTTGACAGGCCTATTCACAACTAATATGCATGTGTAACACTAGGTGGCTCCACCCTTTCTCTATCAAAAGTTATGGTCAATTTTAAGCAATGTTGAAATTTTGGAAAAGCAGGTTAAACTTCTATGTCAAAGTTCATTATATACTAGTATTTGAAAAGATTTGAAATGTGTCTCTAGCACATTCCTTCATTTTTTCTACAACAAAACACCCCTTACAACCGTTTTAAATAGTCCTCCTGAGCCTGAATTTGAGATATCAAAATATCTTCTACTATTCTACCATTTTGGGTGGCAAGATAATTCAGTCCAACGAGCTTCTTGCAGATGTCAGGTACTAGTACATCTCCTTGATAGAGGTTTCAGAAACATTTTGAAATCCACCTTTTGTGCAGTTGAGGTCAGGATTCGGAGAAATTAATCCAGAACCGAGGGCATTTTTTCTACGCAATAAGTATATATTTTTTTAAATATGGGTGGCACTGTAGCTCTCTGGTGATTTTCCCAGCTAGCGAGCTAGAGATCTGCAGCTAGCCTTTCACCAAATATATTCTATTAAAACTATGATTCCATCTACTTTGTCAACTTTAATTGCTAGAAATCTAGTGTAAAAATCCATAATGAAAATAATGAATGTTTAGAAATGAAATTAATTGTCAGAAATGCAGTGCAGAATTCCGGAAATCAATCGCAGCGAAAACTGGTATACTAGTATTGTACATGTACCTCCACTTACCTAAAGAAACTAATAAATGTATTATACACGTACGTGTACACACTTCGATGCTTGATTGAATTCTCTAATGGGCATAAGCTTTACAAATTAAAAAGTTTATGATTTTAAATAGGAAAGTTTGTGACGGATACTATAATCTTTGCCGACTTTGTTTCTTTTCCATTCATTTGAGGATCGGCGAATAAAAAATATCTCGCGTATGATTATTGGTTAACATTATACATTCATTGACTGAGTTCGAGGGCAACATGCGTTTTGTCGAAACCAAGACCAAACTATCTGCATGCTTGACATATATAATTATCATAATGTTATGGATTATTTTCGGATTTAAACACCAGCCTTGACCTGTACGTATCTGAACAAACTTACCAATTGACATTCTCAACTCTGAAGGAAAACATTGCATCGTTTCAGGGAAGGGGTGTTACATGTACGTATTGCGATGAGAGAAAATTTAAACATCTCTCAGTCCATTAAACATAAAAGAATGACTTGGAATAAATGTATGCAACTGCATGGCTTTCTCAGAATCAATTTTTGTTTTAAAAAATGTCTAATTACTCATTTTTTCTCAAATTCTGAAAGCTCGGAATGTATATATTTTGGGAGCTCTTCCATGTAAAACTGCATGTATTTAGTTTTAATAATCATGTACCCGTAAAATCGTCTCATTGTGATATTCTTCTTATTCAAGGAAATAAAAAAATACATAAGCATATCATTCTGTACAATAAAATTATAAGTTCTGTAGCAAATAATGCAAAACTAAAAGTTGCTTAATTTAATTTTCGATTTTCATGAAAATTGGAAAGATCGCTTCCTAAAACAGTTTTGTCATGCTTCTTTGTATATGCTAATTTAAAGATCATCACACATTTCTCAAATATAAAGCAATAAGAATAGCTTGATATATGTCCGTATACATGTAGCGATTGCATTAACTTCAAAGTGTAGAGGGGGATAGGACAAAAAAAAAATCCTTCGCCTTTCCAATAATAGAATCATCCCTACAAATCAAGAACAAGTTACAGCCGTGATATCCCCCCTTTTTTTAAACGAAACTATAATCGACATCCCGACGGTACAGTCTTTAACATTAATTTATATATATGTGCAATTAGAATTATTTCAAAATTGGCAGATCATTATGGAAAATTTTGTCGATAGGTCATCCTGTGTCACCTTTCACTGTAACCGATGAACTCGTCCATAGATGTATTGACCACAGGCACCTGAAGTATGGATAATACCCCCCTTTTTTTAAATGAAAAAAAAATGTAAGAATGTATAATACCTCGAAAATACAAAAATTCCCTGTCAAACACATCTATATGTCGGTATATGCAAGCAGATTGTACTTTTTCTCACGTTTAAAGAATGGCCCTATTCGGTATAATAAAAATACACGTGTATTTTTATTATACCGAATAGGGCCATTCTTTTAACGTGAGAAAAAGTACAATCTGCTTGCATATAACGACATATAGATGTGTTTGACAGGGAATTTTTGTATTTTCGAGGTATTATACATTCTTACATTTTTTTTTCATTAAAAAAAAAGGGGGGAGGGGTATTATCCATACTTCAGGTGCCTGTGGTATTGACGGCCGAGAAAAGCGCGAAATCGCAGCAACTTTTATTCATTCGTCAAAGAATAGAATCCGACGTTTAACACTTTTAAATCTTTGAACATATACACATACATTTTCAAGAAAAGCTTCATGTTTGTGTCTAGAAATATTTCTACGATTTACGCTAATAATATATTTTCTTCGTTTTAAACTGAGTAAATCGATGACCTAGCAACGTTTTAGATAACTCTACCACAGGCACCTGAAGTATGGATAATACCCCTCCCCCCTTTTTTTTTTAATGAAAAAAAAATGTAAGAATGTATAATACCTCGAAAATACAAAAATTCCCTGTCAAAAACATCTATATGTCGTTATATGCAAGCAGATTGTACTTTTTCTCACGTTAAAAGAATGGCCCTATTCGGTATAATAAAAATACACGTGTATTTTTATTATACCGAATAGGGCCATTCTTTAAACGTGAGAAAAAGTACAATCTGCTTGCATATACCGACATATAGATGTGTTTGACAGGGAATTTTTGTATTTTCGAGGTATTATACATTCTTACATTTTTTTTTCATTTAAAAAAAGGGGGGGTATTATCCATACTTCAGGTGCCTGTGAACTCTACGGCTTGAGTAAAAATCTAAGAAATGACAGCAAATCATTTCAAAGACCCGATATTATTTTCAAAAAATAATTAAATCATGTGGAAGCAATAGAAAATAGAACAGCAATGCTTATTTTGTGTACCTGACCACTTATAGTTTCGCTACAGATATTTCTCACGTTTTGTTTCCCATGCAACATTTGATCGAAAAAAAGGGTTGTAATTAAATACTGAATTTAAGATATGTGCAGTTAAAGACTGATTTATTTAATGTTACTTAATGCTTCTTTTATTAACTCAGTTTTTTGTTTGTTTCAACATTGAACGGAGAAAATATTAGTGCCGATGTTAGTTGACACTGGATTTCACACATAATGTACCCGACTCTCTGAATGTATATCGGTCAATGCGTGATAAAGCAGTGAGGGTCCTAGGAAAATTCACGATGCATGAATTAAATGACATTAAATTATTTTAAGCTAGAAATTGTTTTTAAAATAAATTATGCTACGTTGAATATTAATCGAAAAAAATGTTCCTCTCTCCCGTCTCGTTTTTTAAACTAAATCATTAGAGTGATGGTAAAAAATATGTGCGTAGCATGCGTAGTAATTCAATTATTTACCGAAGCCCCCATTCAATTACAACTGCAGATGAATTAAAATACAAAAACACGAGATAGAGCAATATCTTTTCAAAATGTATTGTTGCGTGAACAGACAGAAACAGCGATTAAAATGAGAATGATTTTTATGCACCAGTGTTTGGAATTAAGATTATAAAAGATCGGTAAAGTAATATCTTATTGATTTGATGTAATTAAAAACATAATTTTCCATTAATTAATAGTTCTTGTACAAGATAGATTTTAAACGCGATCACAAATATTTGCTCTGTTTGTGACCAAAGGTGGCTTGTACACTGGTGACCTCGATCGGCACGTGGGATTCGCGGGTTGGGTTACATAACACTGTAAACATCGAGCTGAAAATGGCGATCGTAATATGCATACAGCTAATGATCGTCAATTTTTCAATGCATACAGTTTAAAATTACTTACATAGTTTGTTGTAATAATAAACATAGAAAGATAGATTTAATATTCTCTGCTTCTGAACACTATTAAACTAACTAAAAAAATAAGAAAAGAAAGACTAGTTGTAATAAATAATTTAATAGTGAACCATACAGCACGATTAAAACCTTATTTAAAAGAAAATTAATATTAAATACCGTAGGGTATATAATTGATGGCAAGCCTGTTTAAGTTAAACACGTGAAGAGGTCTGATTTCCTTTCCGAATGAAAAACGCTACCTGTTTACCTGGCCTACTTTCTACTATGTATTACGTAATACCCCCGGTATAATCGAACAAACAATATTTTCATCAGATCAAAAAGGTTTAAAAGAACAATTTTCTTTGTAAGACTTAGATCGAAATATTTACGGTTTTTGAGTTATAAAGCAAAAACTTTCAAGCTCCCTAGACCCTTAATTATAGGGGCCAGCCCCTTTTGAATAGTATTATATGAAAGCCCTTGCAATTACGCACAACTTTTCTTCTATATGTCTTAACAAAATATTTTTAGTTTTTAAGATATAAAGGAAAATATGTCAAATTTTTTGCTGTTTTCCGCGTTCTAACTTTTGACCCCTCTCTAGCGCCATTTTTAATGCAAAAATCAAAAAACAAAAACCGATGTGCACAACTTCAATGCTTCCTCTCCTCAATTTCAAAGGGTTTTGTGCTCCAATTATTACCTTTTCTGAGCCTTTGTCTGGAAATCGGAGGTATGAAAAATTCAATCAAAGGGCAATAACTCGTTAATAGAAGGTAATTTCCGAATTTTGAAACAGTATTCTAAAAGGGTTTTGGAAAGTCTAAAAGCTCTGAAAATTTGAACAAAATCCGTTTAGGAATGAGGAAGATATGAAGCGTCAAAGTTGGCGTCTAGGAAGAAAACAAAAAAAAGAATAATAAGAATAATCTTAATCTTCAGAATCAGTAGAAGGTCTTCCGTTGGAAACGGAAGACCTTAATAAAATGGAAATATTCTGATAAGCGGTATTGAATAAAAAATGCTCAGAGTCGTCTTTTAAACATTATACAATCATTCTATATATGCAAACACATCCCATTAAGGATGTGAAGGGCTGGCCCCTAAATTTTTCTATCCTACATAGCTCGAAAACGAAAAGAAATCTGGATAGTTGTTGAACAAAGAAATCTTTAACAATAAAAACCTTATAATTGGACAGGAAGAAAGGGTCTGACTCCTCAAATAAGGGGCATTTAGGGGGCCAAAAGACTTTCATCCATAACTACATGTATTCAATAATTTTATAGAGAGAAAAAGAATTTAATCAAAGGAGAGAAGTCTTGATATCATTATGATCTAACAAAGATCATTGTCAAAATCCTATTTTTCCCAGCGATAGATTTACTATAAGCATTGAACATTGCAGCATAGGTTTAGCCCCCTTCCCCTACTTTCCACAGACTTAGTGCAATATAGGTAAAAAAAAGTGTTAAGTGCTTGGAAAAAAATTTGGTACTCATGTCAGTCTCAACCCCCCACCCCCAAAATAGGATTTAAGTATTAAAAAATATTTTTGCACTCAGCCCCCCCCCCCCTTCAATTTGCTTCTGAAGGCAATGGCCCTAAAGCTAATATGTAACTGGTATTATTGGTCTTGACTGGAACAACTTTTATTAATAAATAAATTGGATTATGAGTGTACTGATTCAAGCATTTTTAAGGAAAAAAAAATACTAGAAATGTTTAATCTGTAGACCGGAAAATTTACTTAGTTAATTTTTTTTTCTACCTGTATTTTGAAGAAATGAAATTATAAATATCTTGATATTATATTACAAGTGACACTTATCAATCTCTCGAGTATTTGTACAGAATCTTAAAGCAGAATTTGTCTACAATAATTCCTGAAACATGATCAGCCATTTATAATGTTTTCAAGGAAAGGTTTTTGAAATTATGTCTTTAAGTGTTACAGTTACATGTATATAGGCTGAAAGGAGATATAATTTGAAGAGTCAACGATTTCTTTGCTATTTAACAACTGGACTAATCACCAAACATCGATGACTGACTTGTAAACAGAGCTATCGGAAGCAGGTGAAGCATTAGAGTTAAAGAGAAGAAGACACTTAAGAGCGCCAGCCCAAGAGGAATGTGAACGTACAGTGGCAAAATTTACGACAGAAGTACACGACATCAAGAATGATATGGACACAAGTGCAGTGCATATTGATCAGATCAAGGATGATCCAATCTCTCTGAAATCTATTCAAGATTAAATACAGTCATGTGAAAAGGCATACAAAGAACTTTCGTTCAAGTCTTTTGAATACCTAAGAACAGTAAGACGTTATGAAAGTGATAACGAAGAATCCTCACACAACCTGATAAGAAAAACAGTGCTCTGTAAAGCAAGTATGACTTGAAAAAGAATAGACTCTTTATTGAATCCACCACCAATGGATTAATGCAATCTTTGAAAATCTTTTTTTTAAATATCTCCATTTACATATATTTCACACACAGATGAAAACCAGGGAAAAAGCGAAGAAATAGTGATTGAATGGTGGTGAACGTCCCTCTCTCAAATTTTTCACTTACACGGATATGTCACCACTTGCCGATGGAGAGCGTGAATAGCGCAGAAAATAATATTTAATGGTCTTTTGCGATGCATTTGGATGCAATAATAAGACAGAGAAAGACAAAGGGGTGCGTTCTTTTCACTTTGTTGAAAGATGTTAATACCAATTCTCTGTAACCACCAACCATACATGGGCACGCAAAGTTGTCAATCTTGTTGAAACTTTCCAGAAGTGTTCAGAGTGGCAAATTATGAAAAAAAGTCTGTAGAAGGTCATGCATCTGGTGCCTCGTTACCATGGTAACGGAGGTTCAATTCTCTATTTTTTGACATTATGTGAATTTTCACTTACAGGCAATTTATTTTTCAGGAGGTTTATATCTCTTGACTTTTTTAAACTTTAAACTAAGAAAAACTATGTATCTAATATAAATAATACGTATTTGATTTTTTTTGCACTTCTAAAGGGTAACACGGTATCGATTTTTATACAAATCAAAGTACTGAGAGTACTGATAGGCGGAAGCATGTTTGCAAGTTCTCATGTGCAAAACTTTAATCTCACATATTTGAGGCATAATTTTTTAAAGGGGGGGGGGGTGATAAATACTTTGGATTGTAGTATTGAAACCAAGGAACAAGAATAAACATTAGTCTCGCTTTTGATGCTGATACATGAGAATAAGTCACCTCAATAGCAATTTGAACATTTTAACATTTATTATATCCCCGCTTGAAAGTGGGAGGGTATACTGTAATCGGTATATCCGTCCGTACGTACGTTTAGCTGTCCGTTCGTCCATCTGTTACGCTTTGGGGTACTCATATCTTATCCGCAATTCCTCTTATACCACTGAGTGAAATTTAATGAAACCTTCACAGAATCTTTATTACATATTGCCATTGTGCATGTCCTCTTCTACTTTTTGATCCGACACATATTTTGGGTTTCCCGGCCACAGCAAAACATGGACTTTTCCATTATAATCATAAGGGAGGCGGGGGTATCATTTAGTGAGTTCATTGCTCACACTACCTCTAGTTTTTGTCAAGTACAACAAGTTAAGATTGAAATGCAAGTTGGAATACATAAAATTTGTAAGATATGGTTTTGGGGAACAAGAAATGGAAAATAATAAAATTTCACACAAAATTGAGAACTTATGAGTAATAAAAAACAGTAAATATCACAACTGCGTTTGGGTTTTGTATGTGTACATGTATTTAGTTTTAGTACCAATGAAACAAAGTCTTGTTATAAAACAGCAAATTATATAAGGAATACAACATACACAGAAGACCTTACATAGATTGACAATGTGCTTGTGGTTCTATGAATTGTTTTCATTCAATACATGTATGGCTCAGGTAGAACAAATCACACAAGTCTCTAATGCTGGTGACAGGTGAATCCTGTGTCATCATGTCCACAATTAATGGAATATTTTTTCAGGAGAGCTTCTATCATGGCAGGCCCTTGAATGCCAGACAGTTTTATTTTTATTCCTGTGGTAGATTTGTCTTTGATGATTGTATTAAAATATTGGTACATACATCCCAATATCAGTGGTGATTTCTTTTCTGGAGATTATCTACACGATTCCATTCACAACTGTCTCTTGGCAGAATTTTCTACAAAGTGAATAATTGAAAAAACAAGAGGCCCAGGGGCCACAGCGCTCACCTGAGCACATCGGGCTTGAATTTATCCCCCCCCCCCACTCCAGGCTTTCATCATTTCAAAAAATTAGAATCTACACTACCTGAGGATGATTCCATATAAATATCACTAATCATAGCTTTGAAGTACTTGAAAAAAAGATTTTAAAAGGTTTCCCTATATATCCCTATGTAAAACTTGGGTCGGCCATTTTGGCCCCACCCTAGCCCTGGGGGTCATGATTTGAACAAACTTGAATCTACACTACCTGAGGATGATTCCAATTGACTTTCATCTTTCCTGGCCAAGTGGTTCTTGAGAAGAAGTTAAAGATTTTTCTTATATATTCCTATGTAAAACTTAGGTCGGCCATTTTGGCCCCACCCTTGCCCCGGGGGTCATGATTTGAACAAATTGAATGTACACTACCTGAGGATGATTCCACATGAGTTTCATCTTTCCTGGCTTAGTGGTTCTGGAGAAGAAGATTTTTAAAGATTTTTCCTATATATTCCTATGTAAAACTTGGGTCGGCCATTTTGGCCCCACCCTTGCCCCGCGGGGTCATGATTTGAACAAACTTGAATCTACACTACCTGAGGATGATTCTACATGAGTTTCATCTTTCCTGGCCCAGTGGTCCGGAGAAGAAGATTTTTAAATTTATTTCCTATATATTCCTATGTAAAACTTGGGTTGTCCATTTTGGCCCCACCCTTGCCTCAGGGGTCATGATTTGAACAAACTTGAATCTACACTACCTGAGGATGATTCCACATGAGTTTCATCTTTCCTGGCTTAGTGGTTCTGGAGAAGAAGATTTTTAAAGATTTTTCCTATATATTCCTATGTAAAGCTTGGGTCGGCCATTTTGGCCCCACCCTAGCCCAGGGGGTCATGATTTGAACAAACTTGAATCTACACTGCCTGAGGATGATTCCACATGAGTTTCATCTTTCCTGGCTTAGTGGTTCTGGAGAAGAAGATGTTTAAAAGATTTTTCCTATATATTCCTATGTAAAACTTGGGTCGGCCATTTTGGCCCCACCCTTGCCCCAGGGGTCATGATTTGAACAAACTTGATTCTAAACTACCTGAGGATGATTCCACATGAGTTTCATCTTTCCTGGCCCAGTGGTTCTGGAGAAGAAGATTTTTAAAGATTTTTCCTATATATTCCTATGTAAAACTTGGGTCGGCCATTTTGGCCCCACCCTTGCCCCAGGGGTCATGATTTGAACAAACTTGAATCTACACTACCTGAGGATGATTCCACATGAGTTTCATCTTTCCTGGCCAAGCGGTTCTTGAGAAGAAGATTTTTTTAAAAATGCCATTTATTTTTAACAAATTCATGATTATCTCCCCTTGGAAAAGGGCGTGGCCCTTCATTTGAACAAACTTGAATCCCCTTTACCCAAGGATACTTTGTGGCAAGTTTGGTTGAAATTGGCCAAGCGGTTCTTGAGAAGAAGTCGAAAATGTGAAAAGTTTACAGACAGACGGACAGACAGACGGACAGACAGACAGACAGACGGACGCCAGACAAAATGTGATCAGAAAAGCTCACTTGAGCTTTCAGCTCAGGTGAGCTAAAAATTAAGAATATCTCACAATGTTTATTTAACAAAAAATATTTCACATTATGTATCTGCATTCAATAAATGAAATCAAGGACTTCAAATAACCTTAAGTTTTATGATTTACCGGGTATTTTAATATATTTTCTAGGGAAGTCAACTTTACCGGGTACTCGATCCAAGGTCCAAGTATCGAATACTAAAAATAGGTACTCGTTTACTCGGATGTATATTATTTCTTATTTCAAGGTACACATTTTTATCAGAAAGTTATCAATTATAACTAAAACATGCAAATGGTAATTAGCATGTCTTCATCTAGACCTAGCTCGTTATCGCCTTGATCTACATTCATTCATTCAGTGAAATCTGACATGCAAAGAAATTAATGCCCTATACCCACTTAAAGAGTGAAGTGGGTATATACACTGATATAGAAATAACAAAAGATTCAAAACTGCTGAAAGTGAACTTGTGTAGTAAGTTTAGTGTAAATATACTGGAAACAACCAACAAATGAAATAATATAAGACTAGCGATCCTGACCAACAACATCCGTCCCCTCTCTTTCGCTAGTTATAACCTACATGTGTACACAGCAGTTTTTCAAATAGATCCAATTAAAACAACCTTTTGTAATTTTGGGTGTATTGTGCATTTGTGTTTTATTTGATAAATAATTTTAGTACCAAAAATTGTTTCCAATGGAATTGATAATTATTTGTACTTGTAATGAAAAAGTCAGATATCGAGTAAGAGATTATTAAACATGTTAAAAACTGACCGATTTGACTTCTCTAATATTTTTTTGTATTTGTTTTCTCTTTCAAAAGCCTACTATAATAAGTAATCATGTATTTGCATGTATTTAAAAAAAAATGAAAAGAAAATAAGTCAACAAAAATAAGAAAAGTCAAAATATACTTTCAAAAATAGTACTCGGTTCAGTTTTGCCATCATAACAAGAAGATTTGTTATGCTATAAAAAATATGTATCATAAGTTATGAAAAATTTTTCCACTTAGCTAGAAATATAATAAATTGATGTACTCACCTTCAGAAAAGTGTTTCTGGTTGTGCTGAGTTGAGTTTTTTCTGCCATTTAGAAGTGGCACTGGGCAAATCCACAATGCAATCTTAATTATATCCCCCTTTCTGTTAGCTGCCTCCGTAGCAGGGACACAATGTAGTTCTTATGCTTGCGTCTTAATTTCTGTCCAGATTTTACAGTTTTGGCCCATCCTTCAACATACATGTATTAACATTAAATGAGAAAGGATATATAAATGTATACACAAACTCGGCATGATAATTCCTCAAATAATTTCTCCCAGGCATGTAATCATGGTAATTATAGAGTACCAGTTCGTTCGATAAGACCCGACCATAACAGCTATCATATTACGATATCTAAAGCATGCCTGCATAGGGAGGTGACATTTTCAGGTTAAAACAATCAAAGATAAGGGTGACAATAAAAGATAGGCTAATAACGCAGCGTGAGTTACCTTGTTTATTTTGAAGAGAAGGCCTGTCACTTCCAGTCAACCATTGTAAATCATTTGAGCTCCACGTGGGTTTGTTGACAATAATTTCACGCTGAATCGTCTATATGTTTATAGATGTAATATATATAATATATAGATTATATGATTATTACGCGAATGTAGTACACATTTGATAAAAGAAGTTACATACCTCTTTTCTTCTATTTTATTCAAGATTATTGAAAAGATAAGTTCCTCGGTAGCTATGTACCTGTCATTAATTCTTAAACATAATTACCTACTTGAACTATTTTATCCCTCGTAGTATTTCTAAAGATCGCTTCAGTACCCCGTGCTAATCAAATGTTGAACCCGATTTGTTTATGTTTTAGACATACAGAGTTGTCGTTCGTTCTTCTCTCAAACGTGAAACGTATCAGCAGTACTAAAGTAACTATTCGTTCTATTATTAGGCTATTTTTTTATTGGACTTTTTTACATTAATCAAAATTAATTGTTAAAATAAATTCTCCATAACATACGCTTTTTGATATGATAATAACGATATCGATTGGGAAGGGGGTTGAATATG
>NW_026922413.1:5000-20332 GCF_032062105.1 Saccostrea cuccullata | reverse complement strand
TCCTACAACAGAAATTAAACAAGACTCAATATCAAATCTAAAATCCTAAATACAAGTATTTAACTTTCACTGCATATTTCAAACAAACAAACATGACGCCTTTAGTTACATGTACCTTGTTAAGCTGTTTCTCCATGGTTTTATAGCGAGTCAGGTCATGGGTTTGGCTCTTAAAGTCGCCCTGCATCAAATTTCTCCTCTGTATTTCCTGCTCTACTTGAAGGGAATAGTTTTTGGACTTGAAAATGAAAAAAATCGCAAGATTACTCAAAAACTATTTAAAACATCGAGTCCCATTTGCAGAAACACATCACTCCATTGCTTTGCAGAAAAGCAATGTTTGAGGAATTTCTAGCTAATTAAAAACTTAAATAAATTGTATGGCTATAATTTCAAATTCAAAACTTGATGTAAAATCTTCTTTTAAACCCTATACACTTCCCAGAACAATTTTATTTTTTTTATCATTCAGGACGTATCCTTACATATCATATCCATGGAAAGGGGAAGAAATTGTTATACACACTCAATTTTTTTTTCTTAAGTTAAAAAAACACTAAATGACAAATATTTTGAAAGAGAAAAAAACCCCAAACATATACTGTATGAAACGTAACAGTTAAGCATGACCAAATCATGGTCAAACAAGAACATAATCTAAAAATTTAATACTTTTCAGGAGAATTGGAACTAACTTACCTCCATCATATAACTGAATTGTTTTTTCTAGAATGAACAATTATCATGTAGCTGCCTCTATACTTAGTGAATTGTATTTTCTTGAGTGATCAATTATTAGGCAGCTGCCTAAAGATAAAGAGCTTCACTGTATCTACTACTATTAAAGTGAGTACCTTTTCTTTTTCATTTTTCAGCTCCCCCTGTACGGCCGTTACTTGTTGCGTCATCTGCAGCAGATCCACTTTCAGTTCCGATTTCTCTTTCTCGGCCTGTAGTAGCTGGTTTTCCACGGTAATGCGCGCCGCTTTCTCCTGGTCAAGCTTAACTTGGATGTCTGCAACAAACAAAATCTCCATCAAATGTCAGCCATTTATTTCATAAGTTAGAGAGCGCAATTGTTATTCTATATACACTACATGAACACTCTTTACTATTAATTTGACTAATTCCTGCTACATACAAGAAGAAGAATCTATTAAGTTTTCCTAATATATAAATACATTCAAAGATATACATCTTGACTACATATATTAGTCCCATCTTAGATCTTGGAGCAATGCTTTTTACAAATCTATGCAATTGTACAATTAATAAAGAATAGTGAGATATGAATCATCATCATGAATTCTCCCATCATATTGATGTCTTACCATTGATGGCTGAGGTCCTTGCCTCCTCTTTGGACAATAAGATGTCTTTTTTATCGGCGTTAAACCTTTTAATGGTCTCCTGGTGGTTGCCGATTTCCGTCTCTAGTTTCCTTTTATACGTCTCCAACTCCAATTCTACGTGGCTCTTACTCTGAGAAAAATCAAAGTACAATCACTTTGTAAATTCTCTAAAAACTACTTTAAAAATTTTATTCTGTTAACTTATATTCAAAGATTAAAAAATCAAAAATTCAAATTCACAAATTCTTTGACAATCAAATCTCTACCTTTATTTTAGAATAATCTTCTATGTGCACTTTTTTGTCATTTCTCAGAACAACTGAACAACTTTTAAATGCTTTTCGTCCCCTGTATTTGAACATCTGATAGTTTACCTTTTCTAATCGAATCACTGAGTCCTTGACCTTCTGAAGTTCATAGGTCAACTCCTTTTCCCGATCCTCAGATTTTCTCTTTTCTGACATTAATGATGAGATTCGATCTATAGAAATAAATATAAAGATCAGGATTTTACAACTACTTTTTTCATGTTAAACTCATGTTTCCACCAATAAATATAAATGGCCTCATTCTTCTGTTTTAAAGGCAGTATAAAACTAGTGTTGTCAAATCGGTTGAAAATTACAATCGATTAATCAGTAGCATCGGTTGACCCTAACCAACTGATCATCGGCCAATAATCTAATCGGTAACCCTTTGCATAAGATAGGATTAGATTTTATAAAATTTAGAAATTTCATTGTTAAATACTAGTAATGTAAGTTAAGGTGCATTGTACAGATCGAAATTCTAAAAACAGTATATATGCAGTTTGATTAACAATTTCAGTAATACAGATTTTTGCATGATTTTGAATTACTTGGGCTGGGGAAAGTTAGCATTGACAGATCAGGCTTTAATTTACATGATCATCTAAAATATATATATGGAATATTAATTTTTTTAACTGTTGTACGACATTTAATATTGCAAATCCTTGTGATTCTGAATGAAACATTGACAAGTTAATCCCCCCAAATACTGAAAACTAATTTATTTCATTTATACAACATATAGTTTAGTTTCTTCACTTTAGAAATACAAATATCATTATCTTTTGATTCATTTTAAACAGATTTTAAGTACATGTATTTAAAATAGTAAAGGACAACTCTTGGAAGATATATATTTTGATAACAAAAGCCTGTTCTTGAAATAAAAGTGAGGAAACTGTTAAAAAGATATGTGCTAAAATATACCGATTAATCGATTGTTAAAATCTCCAATCGATTGTCTAAAATCGACAGCCTTTCCGACCGATCATCGATTATAAATCGATCATCGTGACAACACTATATAAAACACATAAAATTTATATCAGGTGAAAGATTATGACAACTTCATCAACTGACCTGATAATTCTGACGTCTGTGAGGACACCTGTCGATTACTGCTCCGTTCATGTTCTAATGTCGACTGTAATTCTAGCACTTCTTTTTGTAAGGACTGTTTAGCACTTAGCACTTCATTGTACTTCATATTTAGCTCAGTGTAACTCTGTTCTGATATATTGTACCTCTACAAAAGTCAAAATTAATTTACAATGGTCATATCACCTTACTTACTCAATTTAAATTCTTATAGCATTTATTGTGAACAAATGATAATGTTATTCTAAATTCAAGTTTTTAAAAAATTTTATAATAATTTGATTTTTAGTTTAAATCATGCATATTTTCATTCAATTTATTTTTTGAAGTAATTATTATCTATGTGTTATAATGTTATCCTTATTCAGTGTAATTCTTAAAGTGATTCTCATTCAGATTTTCAGCAAAACATGTTCGCCTTTTTTAAAAATTTTTAATGTGGTACATTGTTAAGTAATTCTTAATCAATAAAATTCTTAAGGGTGCCTATAGGAAACACTCACCTGTTGTAATTCTGAACAAGATTTCTTGTATTTATTGGCACTCTCTGTCTCTGTTTTTATTTTCTCATTTAAATCTGATATCTGTTGAAAAAAGAATGAACCCTGAAATAATGTCAACAAATCACTTTCTTCCAAACAATTAGAAGACAAAAACAAAACCCATTGTTTAATCTCCTTTTAAAAATTTTCTTCAAGAAAGTGTGAATAAACAGTTTATATCATATTCTACATAGCCATTATTTTATTTCACTTAAATCTTGACATCAATTTCTCTACAGTGCAAATATTTTCCATTGTCCTGTTGATCACTGATCGAGACAGTCCCATTGAAGACTTACTACTTTCATTAGACTATAGATTTTTTTGTTGACCTGTTGACTGCTGATTGAAGCGGTCCCATTTAAGACTTGCCACTTTCTCCATACTGTAGATTTTTTTGATGACCTGTTTACCATGTAACACTAGTTACTTACCACTTTCTCCAGACTGTAGATTTTTTCGTTGACCTGTTGACCGTTTAACACTAGTTACTTACCACTTTCTCCAGACCGTATATTTTTTCATAACCTGTTTACCGTTTAACACTAGTTACTTACCATTTTCTCCAGACCATATATTTTTTCATAACCTGTTTACCATTAAACACTAGTTACTTACCACTTTCTCCAGACTGTAGATTTTGTTGACCTGTTGACTGCTGTTTGAAGCAGTCCCATTAAAGACTTACCAATTTCTCCAGACTGTATATTTTTTCATAACCTGTTTACCATGTAACACTAGTTACTAACCACTTTCTCCAGACTGTATATTTTTTCAAAATCTGTTTACCATTTAATACTAATTACTTACCACTTTCTCGTTGATATTTTCGTTGACCTGTTTACCGTTTAACACTAGTTACTTACCACTTTCTCCAGACTGTAGATTTTTTCGTTGACCTGCTGGCTGCTGTTTGAAGCTTCCTTACGAGATTTTATTTCAGCCTCCAACTGTTTCTCTTTGTCTTTCAGCATGGACTGCAGGTTCTTCTTCAGTTCCAGCTCCATGTTCAACTTCCTCTGGTTCTGTAAAACAAAATAGTCTCAGCTTAACTTGTGAAACATTTTATTTAACATTAATTTTTTTTCTTTCTGGGAATACTTTACCTTACCCATTTGAAACTTCTTATTTTGAGAACAGATACCACTATTACAAGAGGTGGTTTGAAATCTTGAGACCTCCTGTAAATCTCTTTGATCTTACCTCCTGTAAATCTCTTTGATCTTACCTCCTGATCATATTTGAATCTTTGATCTTACCTCTTGTAAATCACGTTTAAGGAAGACTAGATTTTTCTCCAGCTCTTGACAATCTTTCCTGAGGCGAGGTTCCTCCATATTAAGTCTTTCTAGATCAGACTGAGCCATTCTAAAACAAAATATTATAAACTATTTTGTTTCTTGTGTAACACATACATGTAGACATAAACCATTTTGTGAGCCTTTCAGTTAAGTTTTCAGGTAGGACTAATGGTAAAATACATTTTATAGATTTATAGGCAGATCAAATTTTCAAAATAGAGTAAAATCTAAAAAGATGTTTAATTGAATCAATCAAATTATTGAAAAAGCATCTACTTTCTGTTTCCCTGTCTCTACTTTCTGTTTCCCTGTCTCTACTTTCTCTTCATCTATATCTACTTTCTGTTTCCCTGTCTCTACTTTCTTTTTCCCTTTCTCTACTTTCTGTTTCCCTGTCTCTACTTTCTGTTCCCCAGTCCCTTCTTTCTGTTCCCCAGTCTCTACTTTCTGTTTCACTGTCTCTACTTTCTGTTTACCTGTATCTATTCTCCAGTTCCTCTTTAGCTGCTTTCAGTGAGCGGATCTGTTCCTCCATTTGTTTGAACCTTTTGTCTCCATCTCCCCCTCCTCCCTGTATAAATAACATAAACATCAGTAACCTAATATCAAAGTTCACTTGAATACTAATTAATATTTAAAAGTTACTAGTAGAAAAAAAGATAATTTTTACTACAGTATTTAGCATGTCTTTACTTACATCCATAGATGAAACCTGAAAGAGTAACAAAAACAAAATTTTAGCAAAAAATATGAGATATCAAAGTTTAAATAACCCAACCAAAACAGACTTCAGTAACCCAAATGTCTAACTCTACACAAGCATTCCGTACTCCTGATACCCACTACATCCTCAATGCATTCAGCTAACAATTAAATCTGAACATTTCAATCTAAGATCTACAGGTGTATACTTCATCATTCCAGTCTACCATCACATCATCTCATACAGAGTCTGACAGAGTCACAGAGAGGTGTGACATGAAATGTGATTTATCAGTATTACCCTCCTCAATACAGATTAACAATGTGCATATCATCAGTCAGTGCCAGGTGAATTAAACATACTAACTGTAAATGTATTTTTTTCCCTATATATTTAAAATTTTGTGGAATCACGATTTCTGTACAACCAAAGGGTGAAAAATGACTTGGATTTTTTTATAGCCATTCAATGATCTCTAAGTGTGCTGTGTTGTGATATACTTTAATGACATTTATTTTGCTTAAATTAATCCAAAATGGAACTGTTTTCCTAATTGTTCTCATTCTCTTCATTCCTACTGTGAGTTAATTTATTCAACAAATTGTCAATCTTGACTTGGTACATAATGTCCCATTTTTACCTAAGTTGACTATACATGTACATATGCTTAGTTCATTTACATGTACATGTATATAAACATCTTTACTATGACTCGATTCAACCATGATTATCCACAAGACACAGAATTAACACTGGTTGATAATTTGCCAGAAACCCAAAAGAAAGGTGCTAGGTGTGATCTAGTCTATATACAAGGCATTAACTTACTGGTTTAGTCTGATGATTCTGTAAAGTAAATGTCCAGTATTGTAACAGTAATGTTCTATACACATAATTACTACTACTAACAGTTAGTCTGATGATTCTGTAAAGTAAATGTCCAGTATTGTAACAGTCATGTTCTATACACATAATAACTACTACTAACAGTTAGTCTGATGATTCTGTAAAGTAAATGTCCAGTATTGTAACAGTCATGTTCTACACACATAATAACTACTACTAACAGTTAGTCTGATGATTCTGTAAGGTAAATGTCCAATATTGTAACAGTCATGTTCTATACACATAATAACTACAACTAACAGTTAGTCTGATGATTCTGTAAAGTAAATGTCCAGTATTGTAACAGTCATGTTCTACACACATAATAACTACAACTAACAGTTAGTCTGATGATTCTGTAAGGTAAATGTCCAATATTGTAACAGTCATGTTCTATACACATAATAACTACAACTAACAGTTAGTCTGATGATTCTGTAAGGTAAATGTCCAATATTGTAACAGTCATGTTCTATACACATAATAACTACTACTAACAGTTAGTCTGATGATTCTGTAAAGTAAATGTCCAGTATTGTAACAGTAATGTTCTATACACATAATTACTACTACTAACAGTTAGTCTGATGATTCTGTAAAGTAAATGTCCAGTATTGTAACAGTCATGTTCTATACACATAATTACTACTACTAACAGTTAGTCTGATGATTCTGTAAAGTAAATGTCCAGTATTGTAACAGTCATGTTCTACACACATAATAACTACTACTAACAGTTAGTCTGATGATTCTGTAAAGTAAATGTCCAGTATTGTAACAGTCATGTTCTATACACATAATAACTACTACTAACAGTTAGTCTGATGATTCTGTAAAGTAAATGTCCAATATTGTAACAGTCACGTTCTATACACATAATTACTACTACTAACAGTTAGTCTGATGATTCTGTAAAGTAAATGTCCAGTATTGTAACAGTCACGTTCTACACACATAATAACTACTACTAACAGTTAGTCTGATGATTCTGTAAGGTAAATGTCCAGTATTGTAACAGTCATGTTCTACACACATAATAACTACTACTAACAGTTAGTCTGATGATTCTGTAAAGTAAATGTCCAATATTGTAACAGTCATGTTCTATACACATAATAACTACTACTAACAGTTAGTCTGATGATTCTGTAAAGTAAATGTCCAATATTGTAACAGTCATGTTCTACACACATAATAACTACTACTAACAGTTAGTCTGATGATTCTGTAAAGTAAATGTCCAGTATTGTAACAGTCATGTTCTATACACATAATAACTACTACTAACAGTTAGTCTGATGATTCTGTAAAGTAAATGTCCAGTATTGTAACAGTCACGTTCTACACACATAATAACTACTACTAACAGTTAGTCTGATGATTCTGTAAAGTAAATGTCCAGTATTGTAACAGTCATGTTCTACACACATAATTACTACTACTAACAGTTAGTCTGATGATTCTGTAAAGTAAATGTCCAATATTGTAACAGTAATGTTCTATACACATAATAACTACTACTAACAGTTAGTCTGATGATTCTGTAAAGTAAATGTCCAGTATTGTAACAGTCACGTTCTACACACATAATAACTACTACTAACAGTTAGTCTGATGATTCTGTAAAGTAAATGTCCAGTATTGTAACAGTCACGTTCTATACACATAATAACTACTACTAACAGTTAGTCTGATGATTCTGTAAAGTAAATGTCCAGTATTGTAACAGTCACGTTCTATACACATAATAACTACTACTAACAGTTAGTCTGATGATTCTGTAAAGTAAATGTCCAATATTGTAACAGTCATGTTCTATACACATAATAACTACTACTAACAGTTAGTCTGATGATTCTGTAAGGTAAATGTCCAGTATTGTAACAGTCATGTTCTACACACATAATAACTACTACTAACAGTTAGTCTGATGATTCTGTAAAGTAAATGTCCAATATTGTAACAGTCATGTTCTATACACATAATAACTACTACTAACAGTTAGTCTGATGATTCTGTAAAGTAAATGTCCAGTATTGTAACAGTAATGTTCTATACACATAATTACTACTACTAACAGTTAGTCTGATGATTCTGTAAGGTAAATGTCCAATATTGTAACAGTCATGTTCTACACACATAATAACTACTACTAACAGTTAGTCTGATGATTCTGTAAAGTAAATGTCCAGTATTGTAACAGTCATGTTCTATACACATAATAACTACTACTAACAGTTAGTCTGATGATTCTGTAAAGTAAATGTCCAGTATTGTAACAGTCATGTTCTACACACATAATTACTACTACTAACAGTTAGTCTGATGATTCTGTAAAGTAAATGTCCAATATTGTAACAGTCATGTTCTATACACATAATTACTACTACTAACAGTTAGTCTGATGATTCTGTAAAGTAAATGTCCAATATTGTAACAGTAATGTTCTACACACATAATTACTACTACTAACAGTTAGTCTGATGATTCTGTAAAGTAAATGTCCAATATTGTAACAGTCATGTTCTATACACATAATAACTACTACTAACAGTTAGTCTGATGATTCTGTAAAGTAAATGTCCAGTATTGTAACAGTAATGTTCTATACACATAATTACTACTACTAACAGTTAGTCTGATGATTCTGTAAGGTAAATGTCCAATATTGTAACAGTAATGTTCTATACACATAATAACTACTACTAACAGTTAGTCTGATGATTCTGTAAAGTAGATGTCCAGTATTGTAACAGTCATGTTCTATACACATAATAACTACTACTAACAGTTAGTCTGATGATTCTGTAAAGTAAATGTCCAATATTGTAACAGTCATGTTCTACACACATAATAACTACTACTAACAGTTAGTCTGATGATTCTGTAAAGTAAATGTCCAGTATTGTAACAGTCATGTTCTACACATATAATAACTACTACTAACAGTTAGTCTGATGATTCTGTAAAGTAAATGTCCAATATTGTAACAGTCATGTTCTATACATATAATTACTACTACTAACAGTTAGTCTGATGATTCTGTAAAGTAAATGTCCAATATTGTAACAGTCATGTTCTATACACATAA
This sequence comes from Saccostrea cuccullata, assembly GCF_032062105.1. Classification (NCBI taxonomy): domain Eukaryota; kingdom Metazoa; phylum Mollusca; class Bivalvia; order Ostreida; family Ostreidae; genus Saccostrea; species Saccostrea cuccullata. The sequence continues at coordinate 11,049 of NW_026922413.1, read as the reverse complement.
TTACTACTACTAACAGTTAGTCTGATGATTCTGTAAAGTAAATGTCCAATATTGTAACAGTAATGTTCTATACACATAATTACTACTACTAACAGTTAGTCTGATGATTCTGTAAAGTAAATGTCCAGTATTGTAACAGTCACGTTCTATACACATAATAACTACTACTAACAGTTAGTCTGATGATTCTGTAAAGTAAATGTCCAGTATTGTAACAGTCACGTTCTATACACATAATTACTACTACTAACAGTTAGTCTGATGATTCTGTAAAGTAAATGTCCAATATTGTAACAGTCATGTTCTATACACATAATTACTACTACTAACAGTTAGTCTGATGATTCTGTAAAGTAAATGTCCAATATTGTAACAGTAATGTTCTACACACATAATTACTACTACTAACAGTTAGTCTGATGATTCTGTAAAGTAAATGTCCAATATTGTAACAGTCATGTTCTATACACATAATAACTACTACTAACAGTTAGTCTGATGATTCTGTAAAGTAAATGTCCAGTATTGTAACAGTAATGTTCTATACACATAATTACTACTACTAACAGTTAGTCTGATGATTCTGTAAGGTAAATGTCCAATATTGTAACAGTAATGTTCTATACACATAATAACTACTACTAACAGTTAGTCTGATGATTCTGTAAAGTAAATGTCCAGTATTGTAACAGTCATGTTCTATACACATAATAACTACTACTAACAGTTAGTCTGATGATTCTGTAAAGTAAATGTCCAATATTGTAACAGTCACATTCTATACACATAATAACTACTACTAACAGTTAGTCTGATGATTCTGTAAAGTAAATGTCCAGTATTGTAACAGTCATGTTCTATACACATAATAACTACTACTAACAGTTAGTCTGATGATTCTGTAAAGTAAATGTCCAATATTGTAACAGTCACGTTCTATACACATAATAACTACTACTAACAGTTAGTCTGATGATTCTGTAAAGTAAATGTCCAGTATTGTAACAGTCATGTTCTATACACATAATAACTACAACTAACAGTTAGTCTGATGATTCTGTAAGGTAAATGTCCAGTATTGTAACAGTCATGTTCTATACACATAATTACTACTACTAACAGTTAGTCTGATGATTCTGTAAGGTAAATGTCCAATATTGTAACAGTAATGTTCTATACACATAATAACTACTACTAACAGTTAGTCTGATGATTCTGTAAAGTAAATGTCCAATATTGTAACAGTCACATTCTATACACATAATAACTACTACTAACAGTTAGTCTGATGATTCTGTAAAGTAAATGTCCAGTATTGTAACAGTCATGTTCTATACACATAATAACTACTACTAACAGTTAGTCTGATGATTCTGTAAAGTAAATGTCCAATATTGTAACAGTCACGTTCTATACACATAATAACTACTACTAACAGTTAGTCTGATGATTCTGTAAAGTAAATGTCCAGTATTGTAACAGTCATGTTCTATACACATAATAACTACTACTAACAGTTAGTCTGATGATTCTGTAAAGTAAATGTCCAATATTGTAACAGTCACGTTCTATACACATAATAACTACTACTAACAGTTAGTCTGATGATTCTGTAAAGTAAATGTCCAGTATTGTAACAGTCATGTTCTATACACATAATAACTACTACTAACAGTTAGTCTGATGATTCTGTAAGGTAAATGTCCAATATTGTAACAGTCACGTTCTACACACATAATAACTAGGGCTGGGACGATACAACTTTTTCTATATCGAAACGTATCACAATATTTGAGCCACGATACGATATGTATCACGATATGTTTAATTGCTTATAAAATCTGTTTTTGCAATGAAATAAACAAATTTTTCTTCGAAAGTAAGAATAATTTATTCAAAATAGTTGTTTATATGTTGTAAAACAAAAAATATTTTACTCAAGTGGTGTTAATTATTATTTATTTCACATCTATATTTATATTTATCTTATTTATTTTATATATTAAACCCCAAATGTTAAATAAACAAAGAAAAATAGAAGTAAGATTTTGGGGGGCGATAATTAGATATTTTTTCCTATGTATCGATATGCGTATCATCCTCACATTTATCACGATATATCGATATCTCGATATATCATCCCAGCCCTAATAATAACTACTACTAACATGTAAATAAACTAATACTTACACTGGGACCAGATTCAGATAGAAGCCTGAAAAGCAGAAAATCAAACATGATCAGCTAGAATGTGTACATACGTACAAGTTTCCAAAGTGACTTAACTTAAATGCTGTTAAATGATTCAACATATACATACTTGTTGAAATTTTAAAAATGCTGTTCATTGATGTTTATGTATATACATGTACGTACTGTTCATTGATGTTTAAGTATATACATGTACGTACTGTTAATTGATGTTTAAGTATATACATGTACGTACTGGTATTCTTTGTTGTAGGTGAAGCCGATGAATGGGAGATGGTTTCCAGCGAAAGCTTTAGGGACAGCAAACGATTCATCTGGGGTGTCATCTTTTTCTATGTCTTCAAAGTTACTGGTATCTACATCACTAGAAAGCTCAGGGACAACTGGGGGTGCAGCTACAATAAAGGAAACAGAGCTTAGAAAGAGAGCAGAATGTATCTGCATCACTAGAGAGCCCCAGGACAATTGGAGGTGCAGCTACAATAAAGATAACAGAACTAAAGAGAGAGCAAAATGTACACGGCAAAGCTAGAAAACAGCTAGGAGATCAGCTCAGAGACATCAAGCAACATGCATATAATATGTAATTCATCCATGTGTTCAGGCATTATTACAGCCACTAGTGATTAAATGCCAATCAGGAGAAATTACAGTAACCTTTTCTTAAAGTATTTCATGTCAAAAAAAAATAAAGGATAAAACAGCTAACTTGTAATGTGTTATTACGGTAACATAGTGTTAATGTATTTCATGTCAAAATAAAGGATAAAACAGCTAAGTTGTTATGTGTTATTACGGTATCAGTTGTAATGTCACTACCTTGTCTTAATGTATCCCATGTCCAGTCCGTGTTTCTGAAGAACTGATGTGTCTTTATTTCTTCTATTCCATTTCTTCCCAATCTCTCCGTTCTATAAAATTAATGAAAAATTAATATTTATTCTTGATGATATTTCAGCATGTTCAGTTGAAGAAGGTGATTATTCTCCTATTTAAAAGTAAAATCTTTAATAAGAATAGTTAAACTGATGTTTAGTGATAAAACATTCAATGTCTGTTGATGAATAATAATAGATTCCATGTCCCTGACCTGTCAGTAAGAAAGGCACAAATCAGACTTTTGGCTTCTTTTGAAATCTCAATGTCTGTGGGGAAACTGAGTGAGTTTTTGTGATCCATGATTTTTCCATATGTTCCTACCAGGGAATCTGCATAGAATGGGGTATCACCTAGGAAACAAAGCAACAGACTGATTTACATGTATATAACTCACTCTTACACACACATGCTCCTACAAATGCATTAATTCAGGATAAACCATTTAAAGATCTTTAACTTTAAATAAAATTTCTAAAATATATTCTTCATCAATTACGTTGTAAATATTGCCTTGTCAATCCTTTCATACTCAGTGAGAAGGTAACAACAGGTAATTAGGTCAGTTCAGGTAACAACAGGTAATTAGGTCAGTTCAGGTGCTACCAGACACAGGTGATACTTACCCACCAACATCTCAAACAGAAACACCCCCACCGACCACCAATCACACTCCCTCCCGTAAAAATTAGGTCGCCCCTGGGACTGAAGAACCTCGGGGGATATGTAGTCAGGAGTCCCTACGGCTGTATCAGACCTTACCATTCCACTGTTCTGTAAACAATCAATCAAAAATAAGTATGCAAGGAAAATTAATGTCAGCTCTCAACAATCAATTTGTTTGATGACATTATTGACTTACCTTATCCATCCTCATACAGGTCCCAAAATCTGCCAGCTTTAGATGACCCCCACTGTCCAGAAGCATATTATCTGGCTTCACGTCCCTATAAACAAAGTTATTAATTAACATATTGAACTTTACATCCATAGAAGCATAAAGCAAGTAACATCAGTCATATACACAGTATAGGCTGAACATCAATTTTCATTTTCAAACCCAGGATTGTTACAAGGAAAGAAAAAAAATTTTGAACACTTTTAAAAAGTACATGAATTTATTTTGAGTTTCAGTCTGGTGTTTCATATAAAGGTATTAAAATCCATTAATTCTGATGCATGTAAAGCCCCAATATTCATAGGTCATGTAGCTCAAATAAAGCTTATACTGACTGTTTTACCTTTTACAGAATCCTTTATAGTTTGGCTAGCTTACCTGTGAACAAAGCCCATGGAGTGAATTGCATCGAGAGCCAGGACCACTTCAGCACAGTAAAACTTGGCCCACTTCTCAGGCACATCGTAATTACTCATTAGGTTAACGAGGTCACCACCTGGCATATAGTCCATCACCATGTACAGGTATTTGGAATCTTGAAAGGCAAAGTGGAGCTACAACACAAAGTCAGTAGAGTCAATGTAGCGGTTCAACATCAGATTTATACTGCTTGAGGAAATGGAAAACTAAAACACAATCATGATAAAACAAAAATAAATTAATAATTCTATTTGATGGAGACTCAACATTGTTCCCAAAAAAGGCAATGTAGCTTAAGGGTGAAACGTTTACTGCATTTTGTAAACGTTTAAACGAACAGCAGCAAACAAAATGGTACAGTTTAAACGGGAGAATTTCATATGTTGAATTTTTATGGCTACTTACTCATGAAACACTATTTTGATAAACCATTCTTTCACTATAATGTAAGTATGAGTTGTCATTACTGTTTATTTGTTGGTTTTTATGACGAAAGAGTAGGAAGTGGCAAAAACTGAAACGAGATAGTAAGGTATAAAAATATAATGCGATAACATTGAGGGTTCCGGTTTATGTTCAATTTTTCAAAGCTCTATATTCAAAATTATACCGTTATAAGCATGATACTTTTTATTTTCTAATCAATAAAAAGCAACAACAGGGGTTATTTATTTTAGAACATATACTTGGAAAAATAAAATACCTCGCTAGTTTTCACTACTTGGAAATTGGAATTAAATATGTTAGACCATATTGGTTTCTAGATAGTTCTATTTAATATCACGTTTCCTGTATCGATTGTAACAGAAAAAAGTGTTTGTAACAGACACAGAGTGTTTTCTTTGGTAAATATGAAATAAAACAACTTGTCTGCAAGACGTTGATACTAACCTTCGTGTAAACGTTTACTCAATTTGTACACGTTTATAGCATTTAATCGAAACGTCGCCGTTTATACATGTAATCGTTTCACCCTTAAAGTAGCTTCAATATCAGTTCTATACAGTTATGCAAAAAATGGAAACAATTCAATCCTTATATTTGCATCTGAATTTGCCTGTTCAAATGACATCAAAACTTTTAAATGAAAATTGAGAGATCAGTCATTACTGTTTACATTTTGATTTTTTAAAATTTTGTATATGATGTTGTAATTTTCAATATTTGCAAAGTCAAAATAAAAACCATCACTTTCTAGTGTTAAATCTAGACCATAAAAAGGGCATAGTAATCAAGGAATCAAAAGGGCACTTTGTGTCGCGACAGGATCTCATGAGGGCACTTTTAAAATTTAAAATTATCTTAAACATTTATTAATTTTTACATACTTTAACATGTTTAATTACTTTTAATATATCCTTTCTTATTGAAATCTTTATTTAAACAAGTAACTGAAAGATGAATTCATATACATGTATGTCATTGTGTATTCCATACATTTCTTTTTTAAATACCAACACAATTAGCACACCTGGGGGTGACATGACAATTATTGAAACAAAACGAATATAATAAAAAAGGCATTTACATCCAATTTCTTTAATCAAAAAAGTAGTAATGTTACTCTTGAGAAAGTAATGGTATTATATAGCTGAAACATCTGCAAAAATTATTAAAGTTTGGAGGTATGATTATTTTTTTTAC
>NW_026922412.1:0-20133 GCF_032062105.1 Saccostrea cuccullata | reverse complement strand
GCTCACTCATTTTTGTATACTAATTTTTATCCATTATTTTACACTGAATTCACGAAATTTTTGTTATTTCCATCATACAAGGAGACACATTGGTATGCCAGTCCAAAGGGGATTTTACTCCTCCATGGCATATCCCAACTTTGATTATATGTAGGTTCTTTTGTTTTTTTCCCTTTTTTTATTGATTTATGGACTTTAATTTTGTATACATTCCTTATCTCCATATATTCATCATAAGAATTTAAAAAAATTATATAAAAATGATTTTTAATAATAGACAAATTTGCATCCAATATCTATAAATAGAATAAAATAATACATGTAAATAAAATGTTATGCATGTTTAATATGTACATTTGGAAAATTTTTTTCCCCCCCAAAAAAAAACCCTGTAATATTTTAAGAGATTTTTTTTACACTTTCTATGTGTTATCGAAACGAAATATATGAAATTGATGTGCTTAATTATAATCAAAAGGGGTTTTTTTTACTTGATACTTGTAAGCGCAAAGTGACTGTTTTTATACCCTCGCTTGAAAAGTGGGAGGGTATATAGTAATCGGTATGTTTCGGTTTGTTATGCTTTGGGGGTACCCATTCTTATCCGCATCTCCACTCATACCACAAACGAAATTTAATGAAACTTTAAAGAATTTTAAAAAATTTACATTTTGCACCTCTTTTTTTACTTTTTGATCTGATGTACATTTTGGATTTTCCAGAGCAAAACACGGACACTGCCATTATATTCATATGGGAGGGGGGGGTGTATTTAGTGAGCTCATTGCTCAAAGTACATCTAGTTAATAATGTCTCAGTATATGATATGTGATATTTAAAGGTTTTTTTTTTATAACTTATTGTTTATCTTGTCTTATTATATCATGTTTATAAATGGCAAAATTTTAATAAAAAGGACACAATTTAATTGAATTTTTATGGCTACAATTACAAAAATTCTTTTTTCCAATTTTTTTTAATAAGTTAGTTTTTTTGTGTTTTTCAGATCTGTTCTATTTTCCCCTGAGAAATATTGTTAACTGCTTTATTTTTCAAAATAATAGTCCTCTACAAGAAATAAATCTTGATAACCCTCTTAGATGCTTTAAGAGGGACCCTTTAATAGCCCTTGGTACTGACTAATATGGTTGGTTTTGCAAATAAATTAAAAAATATGGGGGGGGAAACATTATAACAAAACTAAATGAAAATATTTGAAATTCATCATGGGCAAAATCAGCCTTATCAAAACCCTACCTTTCAGGACGCAGTGATGTTTATTTTTTCACTAGACAACTTGTCCACATTTTACAGGACAACCCTCGTACATGTATTGAATTTTGTATTTAAAAAATTTAATCTCCCAAGTTTAATTTTAAACTACAAAATTTATATAATAAACTAAAGCAAAAATATTTATATATTTTTTAAATTCATAAAATGTAAAATTTGGAGTAAATTATATAAGAATTAATATGCATTGTAAAACATGGGGGAAAACCCTACCATGTGTTACTGTTTAAGTGTGCTGACCACTTGTTTTTTAGGTCACCAGTGGTGAATTTGACCATACCATCAGAAACCTGGTACCCCATGATGGTTAAACACCTTTCTATTCTTTTATCACTCTTCACCAACATTTTGGGCAATATCAAACCTTAAAGAACCAGTTAATTATGATCCAACATGAATGAGAACCAGTTACTAGAACCTAAAAAATCACATTCATTAAAGATCCAGCCAAATATTTTTAAAAAACAAATTTAAAATTTTGTCAAAGTGTTTAACCCCCCAGGTTTTCTCACCAAATTTCCTAATTCATTGCTTGTATTGGTTCTGAGGAAGTCCAGAACTTCTGCATGTATCCCAGTTGGGTCAAGGTCATGTGAACTTCAACCTAAATATACAAAAATATTCACATCTGTAAATAAAGTTCACACAAGAAGGGCAAAAAGTTTAAAAAACAACAAAAAAACTAAAAAAATACAATGATAATCTTTATTGTGACTGTTTTCAAAAATTTCCATATAAATTTTTTTTTTAAAGCAGTATTTCAAATGAAATACACTAATATCTTTTAATTGCAAAGAGTGCGCGCATGAATGGCCAACACATTGTATCCCCCAAAAACCTTTCTGCGAAAAATCAAAATTTTAAAATAAAACCAAAAGATTTACATTAATTCACGTAAAAAACTTTCCAAAATACATTTCCAAATGCACAATCACCAAGTAGAAGTGCACAGAGTTTTTTAACCTCTAAAGAAGGGGAAAACATGGGTGTTAAAATCCTTGATCCTCCCTCTTTTAGCAGTTATTTGCACTGAACAGCTACAGGTTTAACTGGGTCAAGGACAGGGTTAGGGACTTCTGGAATTGGGTCAACTTGTCTAGAACTAGGTCTGTTTTTAATCACATCTGCAATAACACAAAATGTATCAAAAAGGGAAAAAAATTAAACTTAAATATCAACTGAATTTAAGGACTTTTGGTTAATAATTTTTTACAATTAGATTACCCGAAATGTTTTCATTTTTATTTTGCACTATGAACCAACATCTTCTTTCAAAATGTTGGGGCACTCCCCACCAATTTTGATTGGCTGGTACATTTATGCTTAAAAATGCTACATGTATGTTAATCTTTAAGATAAAATTATACATACATTTACTGAGTCTGGTTATAGCCTCAGTATCTGGGCTTCCTTGCCCGGGGGGGTGATATGGGGGGGGGGAGGAGGTGGAGGGGACCATCCGCCCCCGGGGGCCTTTATGATGTGGCCAGTGGGGGACATGGTGGGGGGCCTGCTGCAGGAGGTTTGGGAGGGGGGTGTGCTGCTGGGGGTGGGTAAAAGAAAGTAAAAATAACAAAACCAGTGTGTAAAGGGGGAAATTTTTACCCTTAAAATCATTGATGAGGATATTTTTTTTTTTTAATTCCTATAAAAATTAAAATTTAAAATCATTATTTTCAAAATCATAATTAATTCCTTTATATCATTGTAATAAGAGATTACTTTTGTTTTTAAGAACTTAAACTATATTATATGCTTTTTTTAAAACAAAAATATTATATTTAAACAAGCTATACAACATTAAAAAAATACTGTCCTTTTTAAATACACATATAATGGCATGGTAATTTTGGGTATCAAATATGATTTAGGTAGCAATATTTCCGTAGTTGGCATTGACTAGCATTACTGGACCGTACATGCTATTCAGAGTTATTCCCTCTTTTCTATGACTGAATATTAGCTCTTAGGATTTCACAAGAGAAAATCTGTAAAATTACTTATAATAATCAATAAAAATAATTAATAATTTACTTGTATTATGGATACATATTCAATGAAAAAAATTGTTTGCTTATTTTAATTTTAAAAAAAGTCTTAAAAAGTCAAATGCAATAATTACCTTCAATGACATTTTATTTGAATCTATAAATCAATATTAATAATTAGTACTAAACCAAAAAGAAACCTGATGATCTTTTTAATACATACCTCATTGAAGATGTGAACATTGAATGAAAGGCACTATAACTGGAATACCCTTGTTCAAACAAGCCTTCCTTAGCAACCGTCGCTGGTTATTTTTTTCCTTTGGGTTTGGACGCTCTTTTTTCTGACAAGGAGGACAAACCTATTGCACTGGTAGGTCGCTCTTAACAGGGGAAGCTGGTCGACCATATCCACCGTGTGTGGAAGTGTCTGACTAGAGCCTACGGGTGAGGACCTCTTCTTTGACTTGGAAGCACTGGGAACAGATCAGAGAACCCTTTTACATGAACACAGAGATATGACCAGCACCAGTTCTAGAAGAATCACAACAAGGTCCACTTTTTTTTCTTCAAACACAGCATAAAGATCGGGAAAACCCCAGCGATCTAACACTTTCAGTCCACTGGCGATTTGCTTCGTGTTTGAACAGAGGTTTTTTCCTGGCCTGGAGGGCAAATTTTAAAATTTTTTTAAGCTTCCTTAGAAGAAAGTTAGTAATTCAAACAAACACTCTCCAAAAAATCCCACACCATCTGTACCAGGGCTCTGTTGATCTTCCATACTTCCTATCCGATTCAAGGAAAAGTTTAGTTAAAATAGTCCCTAAACTAAGAGCTCCTTTTTGTCTTTTTAAACTCTAGGAATGATATGATGTTTTGGAAATTACAACTAACACTTAAAATTTTATGCAACAAGCCAAAAAAATTTAATAGAAAACAAGCTATATAAATATGTCAAAATAAATAAAAATAATAAACCACAAATTATGGGTTTTATTGCTTTAGAATACCATTTTAATGATACATGTAAGTAAAACATTTTAAATTTACCTTTGATCTTCACAATCCGTGAAGTTGGTAGGTCCAGTGAGTTTAAATCCTGTTTTTCTGTGAGCTGGCCACAGACAGACATTTAAAATGGCAGAGGAACAGCTGACCAATGCTGGAATTACATCCCGCCCTGTATCCACACTTCAGACCTTCTGCAATTTTCTTCTTTTTGCTGTAATGAATATTAATGATGTAATTAATGAAAAAACTTAACTTACTGTCATAATTATTTTTAAAGTTCATTTTTAAAAAACCTTCCAGCTGTATTTCCTATAAAAGTAACTTTAAATTATTTTCATTCAATTTTTTTTATATAAAAAAAACCCCATTACATTGTAGCTTTTATTTAAAAAAAAATTTTTATAAATTTTTCACAATTTTTTTTAAAGTATTTTCAGTAGTTTAAATTTTGGGTATTTTTTTCAATAAAATTTTCTGAGCTGTATTTCCTATAAGTTAATTTTAACTTAACATTTAAAATATGTGTAAAATAAAGAATCTATAATTATACAAGAATTTTTTGGTAACAAAATTACCCCTTTTCAGAAGACCTTTCACATTCCACATACTGTCCACCCCCCTCCACAGTTCCCCCCCCTCTCCTGTCTCCCCCTGATCTGTGGTTTGTCTTTTTCTGTAGTGGGAGGGGAGCAGAGTGTGGGAATGTGGCTCATAAACCTCCTTACACAGTCCTAGTCTCCTGGTACTGGTCACATGATTATCACACTTCCCCCCCTAATAATCTTTAAAAGGGGGAATAAATCATTAAATGGGATTTTTCAATAAATAATTTAAGATAATGTGCTATTTTTATAATGCAGGGGGATATTAAAAATTATGTATACATGGATAAATGGTTATTATAATCAAAAGTAATTGTTTAAAATTTTTTTTTTGGTATAACAAACTCATTGATTTTTATGCACTAAAATGGCAAATTATCAAACATTTAATTAACTATGTGCAAATGTTCAACAATCTGAATGTGCAGATGCCAGTGGTAAAAAATTCATCCATTAAATGGATTAAAATGTAATTCTACAAAATTTTATTACTTAGTATTTTTGAAGGTAAAAACTTTACAAAACTTCAATGTTAAGAAAATAATACATGCTGGGAATAGTTTTACAGAGTTAAATACTGCATGTATTTGATTTAGAGTAGAGCATGCATTAGATCATTCTTGAAAATGGTTATAGTGTATAAAATATTCTACATATCTGGATAAACATGACAATTTGAAAAAAATATTTAAAATATGAAGAATCTGGGAAGGGAGAGGAGGTTAGGAGAATAAATGTTAGTGCATAACATTTTCTTGTTTATTCTTTCGTGCAGGGGTGAAAATATATACAACATTATATATTTTATTGTTTAATTTGCAATAAATTCATCATGAAGGTGTGAAAATGCTAAAAGTGATTATCTAATACAGTAATAATATTTTGAAAAGACAAAAAATAAAAGCATTTTACCAGGTTAAGTTTAAATTGAATTTTCATATAAAATCTAAAGACTCTCAATAATTATGTATATTCTATACCTCGTGTTTATCACAATATACACTATTTTAAGCAAATTTTAATGGATAAAAAAATTGTAATAAATACAGAATGATTTCGTAGACATATTTTTGAGCATTTTTTGTTTCATATGTGTTATCAAATCTGAAAGCTTAATTAATAATATTTTCAGCATACCCAGATTGAATCAATTCTGTAAGATACAATAGAATAACCCTGGTTATATAACACTGATTAATATCATTGGTAAATTATGGTTTTAATTAATTGTGCTAGGATTTAAGATATCAATGCAAAAAGATATTTGAAATGTGGATTTAATTATTCCTCCTGGAAAGCACATCCTTCTAACATCAAAATCATGTTAAACTTGAGAAAAAATTCAATAAATATATGGAATCAATATGGCACAAATATTTTCCATTCCATATTGGTTAGTTATTGGTCAGTATAAACTATGCCTGTATTTTACCTGCACTTGGACTGCTGTACACAGGTGAGAGCTGTGGGAAGGATCTCGTCGTCGTTAATGACCGTGCCCCACCCCCTCTCTGTCTCAGAGAGGATACACAGTAAAGACAGGGCCTCAGTCTGTTGGTCACTATAGAGAAAATCCTTAAATAGAACTCAATCAAATACAACACTTTATATAATTATCATAAGATTGTAGGAGAATTTTGCTGTAGTCAACTTCAACATTCTTCAGGTAAAGATATGATTTACACCTAAATCAATCTACACTGCCTTTTTAAAAATTCATTTAATTCCATGATTTTTATAATTAGCTCTTTCATTTATTAATTTTGATATTCAAGACAAGTTAAATCTAAGGGGTTGTGTGTAAGTAAAGAAAATTTGAAAAATCAAAGAGATCTAGCTGAAACCTACCAGGGTCCCTCTCTGAGCATGCTGACGGCTACACCAGTCACTCCCTGGTCAACACTACTGGACATCATAGAGTCTTCATTCTTTACCACCTCTCCAAGGATCTTAGTGTAAATATCCTGTCACAAAAATAAATTAACTCACACTGTAAAATAAACATAACAAAATGATGTCACTTGTTATACATTTAACATGTTCAAACAAAATACTGTATGAAGAACTGTGTTCTAGCTGTAATAACCAATATCTGCCTTAAAATCACTTTGCTGTGCCCTTGTTGTAAATTTTATTTTATTTTATTTTGCAGTAATCATGTAAAGTATATATTTTCACTCTACTCCTTGTCTGCAAAATCAAGTACATGGTTATATTTGATTTCAACAGATACAAAGGGAAGCTTTTCCTTATAAATTTGTTGAATTCATAATTACACTGAATAAATGCTATGACAAGAAAGGTGGCACTAAATTTTGAGTGTGATAATTAATGCATAATAATATTTTACAGTACCTTTAACTTAGCACTGGAATCTCTCAGTCCAGCTAAAATCGGTAGAACTCGGTTTTCAATGATTCCAAGGAAGTCCTGGTCCTTTCCCAGACAGTGGAAGAAGCAGCTGATCCTGTACTTGTTGTCCAGGGTGACCCCCTCCATAGACAGGGCAGTCAGAAGGAGGGGCACGATGTCACCCAGAACCGGCTCATACCACTCCTCCCTCAGGCTCTCATAGCTCACAACCTACAATGTGTGGGGTGTATTTTCTTTTTTAATATATTTAAAATCTGCCATGATTTCCTAGTAATTAATATAAGCTTCTCTTTTAAATGAAAAGTGTAGCCTTTGTGTATGGTCAGCTAACAGTATTCTGAATTTTCAAGACTAGAGCAAAAAAATTTGGGTTGGACAACAGTGAATAATAAAATTAACCATAAAATTTTAAATACCCTAGGTAAATAAATAATTCATTCCAGAATATAATCCTCAAGCATGTCTGAAATCATTTAGTTTAAATGAAAGCTCAATAAAAAGAATTTAAAAGAAACAGTAAACAGAAGAGATTGTTGTTATTGCATTCATACCCTGATCATTGTGTTGACACAAGGCCCCAGACTTTCACTGGAGCTACTGATAGTCTGGATTAGGTTTTTCAGGAGGTCCCTCTTCAACAGTAATGTCACATTAGACAAGTTCCCACACAGCTTACTGATCAGAGACCAAGTCATCTCTTTGATTCTGAGGTTGCCAGATTCCAAGTACTCACAAACCTAGAACATAATAAGGAAAATATTACTTTATGTCATTATGTGTACATAAATTGGTGAACGGGGTTTTCAAAATTTAGCGCAATCACTGGGTATTGAGTTAATTGTTGGCATATACATGTAAGAGCTACATACTAATACTAATATTAATACCAAGTCTTTATGGTGCTTCAATAAATTATTTCTTAGTGGTATTCATGATTTAGTGCTTTAAATTGTTGTCTGCACAAAAGCCACTGAAATCTGAAGCTCACTTTTTAAAAGTACACATACAGCTATCAGCTCTAGGTCTTTATGTGTTTCTTTATTAAGCTACTTAAATCAAAGATGAAATCATGTAATTAGTCTACCTTCTCCAGTTCCTCCTGTGACACTGGCTCCTCGCAGGAGAACCCCTCTAGTACCCCGTTGAAAGCCTGAGATGAAATCCTGCCATCCGGTCTCTTACCGAGTCCATCAAGCATCTTCAAGAGCACCTTTAAGTCCACATCTGTAGAACATTTTTTAGTGTTAACGAGTGCAATTTTTACTCAATGTGTGATTGTGTGAAGTTATATTTTCGCTATACCAACTCTTTTAAATACATTTTAATACAGGGATGATTAAAACATTGTTCAATCTAAAACTGATTATAAACATGATTAGACTGTTCATATTACTGTAATAAATTCCAAGTCTTAATATTTCATAGAGACATTTACTCAATGGAAAGAAATTATGGCCCCATGCATGAACATGTATATCCTTTATTTCAATTTCACTATGCCCATCCAGCAAATGCTCACCCCTCCCAAAAAAATTCAAATGTTTCAAATTCCTACATTCTGCACATACTGTAGACGTCTTTAATTTCACGTGTCTTAATTTTCACGGTTTGTTAGAAAGTTACCTTTCACGGTGGTTTTAATTTCACGGAAAATCGTTTGTAAATATTTAGGTATTATGCCTGTTTCTAGGCAGAAATGATGTGAAATAATAATCAAGATGGTTTAAAGTTCGCAGAAAATTCTTAAATCGTGAACATAGTGAAATTAAAAACACCGTAATGTTTTCCACTTCTACAGTATTCTCACACAAATTATCACCCTCCTTTCACAAATTTCCATCTTCCTCACACATCTAAACAGATTTTCAGACAAATTCTTTTCCTCCTCACTATTGTAATGTACACATTCAAACTCCTATCATCCTCATACATCAGCCATAGATTCTCACAGAAATTCTCACCCTCATCACAAATGTACACTATTCCTATCTTCCTCAAACATCTACACAGATTCTCACACAGATTCTCACCCTCCTCTTCTTCATCTGTATCCTCCTCTGAGCTGCCCTGGTCCTTTTTCTGACGTGGTTTACCTGAGCCAGGTGCCTGACCTACTTTGTGACACTCACACGTGACATGGACTGCCCTCTGGTGCCTGGGGGAGGGGGATTTACTGGGGAGTCTGGAGTAGATACTGGTTATTGGATCATAATCTGGATCCCTGTAATTTAATGAAGAACTTCAGATGTGCTATAAAGAAACTCTTTTTTGAAAAAAAAATATTATCCACTCAATAATATGTGGGTGACTGCATCAAATTTGTATATGATTTCATTTTTTATATTTTAATTATAAGGTTATTAAGTCTTGTTTTCATTGCTGCAAAAAACTTTATAATATATATATTCATTGGGAATTTTTTTTTTAAAAAGTCTAATTTGATATTAAGTGAAACAAAGACTCATGATGATACAAATTAATACAGTAAAGAATTGTTTTCGTAGTTACAGGTATCATAATTACACTCATGGTAAACATGTATATACATAGTTTTGCGTGAGATTTATACCTTTCAAGTCGCTGGTGTTTGATCAGATGAGAAGGGGTATCCAGATACTCCCCTACAATTGTTAAATGTTTACGATCCACCTCAGAAATAACGGAATCTGTAGGATGCCAGGACTGAAGAGGATTGGCCATAGTCATTTATTCTTGACAGCAGCTGAAAATAACACTACAGCATTAGGTTAAAGAGGAATTATTTAGCATTGAATACTTTTTTTTATCTCAATGAAACAATAGCAATGTAAAGCTACCAATTTGATGTTAATCCCAAAATTAATAAAATTTAATATGCCTTAATCATGTTAATTTCCAACATTTTTTTTTTCAATGCTTAAGTATTAAAATTTAAAATGACTTACTTTCAAATATTTTTTCAATGCTTGATTTCTTTGCTGTCCTGCATTCTTGTGTTGTCCAGTAGCTATACTTGAAAGCATTCATTAGGCCCATTATACAAGTGTGCAGTAGGAATAAAATACAGGAGCCATTGCTACCATTTGTCTGCTGTTCAAACACAGGAAAATACCTCTTGTTGACTCAATAAATCGACAGATCAGACAGGAACGTGACACATTGTTAAACTTTTCTATTACCACATATTGATTTTTGTCCGATAAGTCAACGATTTATTTGACTTTAAAGACGCCACTTTAAAAAAAAATGTTTACCTTGGATTTCGACAATACTGTAATTAAATATCATGTATGACGAACCCGATGGGATTACAGTAGTCGTATTCTATGTAAAGCCCAAAAGACGTTCCAGATTTTTTTTTTTTTATTTTAAAAGTTTGCAAGAAATTATAGGAGCACAGGCGTCGGAAGGAAATTGAAGGGGGGGGGGGGGGCTAATTGAAAGTGGGCAGGCTAAACCAACAAAAAAGGTAAACACCATAAAAATGTCTATCTTTGCAAAAAAAGAAGGGGGGGGGGGGATTTTGTATAATCTGGTTTGGTATGGTGACACACCCCCTTGACGACCAGCTTAATCATCTTATCCATGCAATCAACTCATTTCCAGTGCTGGGAATTCATGGAAAATTCCAGATTTAATAAATGTACCTTTAACTTCAAACAATTACTCGATCTTACCTCATGTAAACAAACATCATGGCTGCTAGATCTATGTAAAAGTTATTACCTCCTCTCGCTTCCTATCACTTCCGTTACTACGGTTGTATTATTGCGCGGTAAATTTGAACTCATAAAAGGCAACACAATTTTACATCCAAAGTTGTTAAATTATTTTAAAATTAAATCATAAGGAATGACTCTAATTCTTGGCCAAATTATCAAATTATAATCTGGTTTGGGTCAGTTTACGCTTTTTTATAATCCGCTTTGTGGATTATAAAGCATAAACTGACCCAAACCAGATTATACTCAATAATTTAGCCAAGAATTAGAGTTATTCTTCAAGTACACCGTGCTTTTCTGTAAACAGCAATTTAATGCAAATATCATGTTTCAGTTTAATTTGTGCATTGTAGGTTACTGATTTCAGAAAATTCAATACCATATTTATAAGTTACATTTTCTCAAATTTTAATTTTTTTTCAGTGTCTTGCCATTGTTACGAGATTCTGTGGGAGTTTTAATGCAGCGGACACCCAGAGAACTAGATCATATATTACCCGGTTGTTACCAAAGAGTAAGGAAACTTATTAACTTAAAAATCTACTTAGATTTGGAATATCAGTAATATAATGGGAGAAATATATACCTTACTTAGTGTGCAATAATCCAAGAATACTTGTATATCTATAAAGAATGTATACAAAATCTTTCAACTTAATTTATTTCAGTAAATGTGGGACAGTTACCTTGACAGTCACTAGTAGTTTTTATTTCCATTGTTTGATTTATAATGTTCTGTTATTACCAGTAAATGCTTATTAAGTTTGTACATAGAGAACTCTTTTTTCTGTTTTAGGTTTCCCAGTTAGAAGGGGTATACAGTGTGCAGGAACCTCATTTTTGGACATTATGTAGTGAAGTTTATATAGGGACCATAAAGTTAGAAGTGGCCATGAATGCAGATACTCGATACATTCTAAGTCAGACACATAACATCTTCACACAGGTGAGAAAAAAAAAACAAAATGTGTTGTTTGTTACAAACTTATGCAATTATATACATATAAATATCCATTACAGTTACCTATAAAACTTAATTTTGTTTCAGGTTGGTGTTAGACAGTTATATGTACAAATAGATGCCACACCTATGTGATCCACTCCTGTGAACAATTGATCGGAACTAAGCAATGGCTATCCTGCAAAGGGTTGTAAACATAACAAAAAAATCTGTAGTAATAACTAGGTGTCTGTTAACTTTCTGACAGAGGCATCAAATCTCCATTGTCAGTGTGTGTAACAGAGCGGAGTATGGTGGGGGACCGACCGTATGGTGCCGTACTGTGGGGGCTTTAGACGTAGTCATGTCTGGGATTTACTGATAGTCTTCAAAACAGGGGGGCATCTCTGGTCCCTGGGTTGCCTGTCTTAAAAATAGGGAGGACTCGGACGTCTTCTTCATTCAGTTGCCAATATCAGAGCATAGAGAGAGAGAGGAGGAAAGGGAGAGAATCGTGATGTTTTTCATTATTATGTGTGTGTTCGATGTTGAAAGAGTAAGGTTTGTAAGGTGCTTATTTATTGAGTTTATTTTCAACAAACATATTATAAAGCAAGAATGAAAGAATGGTTATCATGTAGTATCAATAGAATTTTCTTCGTTCAAATACCATGTACATGTATATCATTTACATTTAGTAAAACATAAAGCAGGGTACTGTTAAACATTCAACTGCAAGGTACGCACTTAATGTATTGCATTTCTCAAAACGGAGTCACTGCCATATGTTTCGTAGATCTGTGTTGCTGTTCATAAAGATTGTGTGATACTTTTATTAAGTAAATTTCTAAAACATGAATATTTGGCAGATACTTACAACACTTCGATTTTGGGGTAAGAATTTGATGATTTAGTATTTATTAATAACCAGGTAACCTAAACTCGACATAGCCTTGGTTTTAAACATTTCTGTTAAAACATTCTTTTACTCAGTAATTTTTTTAAACACAATTTATGATTTAATTGTGCAGATTTATAGGATTTTACATATATGTTTGAGTACTTTTGAAAAAGTACAAGATGTTAATACTACATGTAATTTATTGAAGATTACTAATGTTAAGATTCTAGTCTATTATAAATGGGCCACTGTATATATATATCTGTATATAATTCATAATTGGTGCTGGTGCCATAAATAGCACAGCTTTTACGCTAAAATAAAATTTTATTTTGTGATCAATTTGTTTTTATTTCCCCAATAGATACAATATTATGGAGAAAGTAGACCATACTATAGAAAGGTGGTAAAATCAATGACGGAATTCTGATGTATATCTACAGTTGTATACAGGAACAAGTCTCTAATATTTAAATTAGCAAGGATAGGGTCAAAAGATGCTGAAATACAGATTTTGTTGGAGATATATTTTTTAAATGCTCTTTTCAAGAACAAAAAAAATCTGAACATGTTAAATGGACACCAAAGCTTGGTCAGTCATTTCCATTGATGGGAAAATATTTACATTTGCTAATTAACAATGATAATAAAACTGAAATTCAATTTTCAATGACATGCAGTTGGTCACATGATCAGACGTTCTTGCGTAAGGAAAGCAAACTGCACAAGCAATTTGAAAGTTCCGACTGATGTCACATAACGTCGTAGATACATTACGTTGCATTTCAAAACCAAAGTCTAAGTGATGCCTATATTTCTTTGTAACATGAATAAAAACCTAAAATATAAATATAAGAAATAAAATACCATTTTTAGAGTTTCATTAGGGTATGACATGAAGTCGGTACGTGATCAAAGAATCTGGGGGGATAAGGCGAGTAATATGCCTACACGGATTTTGTCGCTCTGTAAGCATTTCGGAAATTTCACATGTACGATTTACTTTAACATTTAAACTTTGTACAGCGTTGTCCAAATGACAATATCTATTTTTTAAACCTTGCAGTTATCGTTATGTACAGAATTTTTTACCTTGATGCTTTTCATATTACATGTTAGTTGTTCT
Organism: Saccostrea cuccullata; assembly: GCF_032062105.1. Taxonomy (NCBI): domain Eukaryota; kingdom Metazoa; phylum Mollusca; class Bivalvia; order Ostreida; family Ostreidae; genus Saccostrea; species Saccostrea cuccullata. Next base: position 6,198 of record NW_026922412.1, on the reverse strand, counting down.
ATCAAGTATGTTTTCAGAAAGATAGTACGCTTTACCTTTCCTTTTTAAAACTGTTTTTGCATACAAAACAGTCATATCGCGATGGTCTACCCATGACTGTTTATATTTTAACCGTGTAATGTAGTCTTGAACTGGATGCATACAAAAATTATATAGTTACATATGTAGCTTGAAAACTTGTTTATTAAAGGAAATATATTAATTGACCGTACATAAATTCATCATCTTATCTTTTCATTCTGTTTTTTTAGTGAAAAAAAATTATCAACCTGAACTTTAAAAAAAACGTGATTCGAACACTCGCGACAAATAACTGGGTGTTTCAACACCGCCGCTATGACTACTGAGCCACGAAGTCGCACATATATTAGCCTTTAAATATCAAATAGTTCTATATGTGAGGCAAACGCTCAATTGGACTTGGAGTTTTTGAGAATATGTTGCGAAATTTAAGTAGGAAAACTAACTTTTTTATATAGAGTGGGTCTTCGTACCATTTTTTTGAAAATGGCAATAGATACATCCTTCCCTACCCTTTCAATACTTGTTTACAAAAAAATGGTACGAAGACCCACTCTATATAAAAAACACACTTTTAACATTCAATTTCTATCATTTCTATGGTTACAAAAGCATGTTACCATTTTGATGGGTTAATTACAAACACTTTGTAAGTAATTTGATTAAGGTTTTATCTTTACTGTATGCATGTGGTTATAAATAACTCCCAAATTTAACAAAAAGTGGAATTTGCAAGAATTTTTTTAATCGATATTTTACCTGCCAGTGCGTAGGCATATGACTCGCCTTATCCACCCAGATTCTTTAATAGAACGCCCTTTGGGCGTTATAGAATTTGATCACATGACCGACTTCATGTCATACTCCAATGAAACTCTAAAAATGATATTTTATTTCTTAAATATATTGCATTATTGTAAGAAAGTTTTCTGATTAAAGCTAGGTGAGTGAATCAATATAATTCTTTAAAACCATAGCCCCTTGCGCAAATGATTCTTGGGGAAGGGAGTTTAATAGAATATTGTAATAATATTTATATGCCAATTCTCTGTTCAAGAGGTAATGATAAGAATGTTAAAATTCGAATAGTTCAACCCACTCACTCCCCCTCTCACACACACCTATGAATTGAGCAGAAGAGGTCAGTTTTTCTTTGTGGTTCATGAAGAAGACTTTGAAACATACTGAGTATCTCCTGTGCAACTTGGCTTCTAGTTGAATTCCTTCAAGACATTCTCTAATTCACACTCTATGTCCACAGAATATTTGTATATTGAATTTAATATGCCAACATGACAATTACCACTGACCTTAAAGGTGCATTGTATACCTGGTATTCTAACCATCCATTGTTTAAATTATTATACCTCTACTGTTATTACTCTATTTAAGGAATGAATTTCATAGCTACCCATTTTATACGGTATAAACTGGGTTCACTCAGTTTACGCTTTATAAACCGTGAAGCGGTTTATAAAAAAAGCGTAAACTGTTCCAACCCAGTTTATACCATTTAAAATGGGTAGCTATTAAATTCATTGCTTATAATTTAATTAATTTTCATTCATTTGGTGTAAGAAAAAAAGATGATTGTTCTAACAAAATTACTTCAATTTGTACAAAATTTGATTGTAACGTCAGGCAGATTGATACGTTTGTGACGAAAGTCATTGTGACGTAGGCAACCCATTTTATATGATATGAAGTAAATTTTTTATCCAATCAAATACAGCGTTACAACAATCAAATTATATAAAATTAATACTGTAAAACTGTCTGTGACGTCATGTTATTAGCAATGAAACTATGACATCAAAACATATCAACATGCGATGTCAAAATCATACATGTACTTGAATTCTAGCAAAATGAAGACAACGATAATTCTTCAAAATGTCAGTGAAAATACTTTAAAAAATAATTGTTTTATGACACGATGCATTACCGGTACTTATGATACAATGTGTTATAATGCATGCATTTGTAATTATGCCTTTACAGTGTTTCTTTTTTTAAATGTTGGAATATCTGGTAAAAAAAAATAAATCGCCTATGATTGTTTTGGTATAATAAAACAGTTATGGAATTGGAACTCGGGAAATAGCAAATTTATGGTTCCCCTCGGAAGGAAACTATTTCCCTCGACAACTTCGCCGCCTCTGGAAATAGTTTCCTCCCTCGGGGACTATGACAAGGTAAGAAATTTAATAAAGCAAAGAGAAGCAAAACTGTTTTCCCTGGACAACCCTCGTATATCCTTGTGAGTTTGATATTAGAAGATACCACCTCGAGTCTGACACATCTGTAAAGGACTAATTTAACGTTATGGAGATAACGAACAGTATTTATTCAATGAAGGATATGGAGATGACAAACAGAATTCAAGCTCAAAAGATCATTAGATAATTTTTGAGCAGAGCAAACATGGACCTCCGAAACATCAGCGGTGGGATCAGTGCAATAAAAGAGTGACTATCCCCTCCTGACCGGTCACACCCATCTGTGTGCTCCTTGTCATGATCAGAAAATAACGGAAAAATCCGTCGTCAATTCAGTATATATAAATAATGGACTAACAACTAGTATGAAAAACGTCAGTCAGCATTTAACGCAATGATAAATTGTATTTGCTGACAAGGTCATTGTATCGACCATAGCTATAGGTCTTACGAAATGACGACTTTCAACGAGACTGCTAATATTCTTATTTCATCAACTTGCTTGAACATAATTAAACTCGTTTTAGAAATTGTTCATACGTATATATGTTTCGTATGCAAGTGATGAAGGTATATTGCTGCATAAGTAATTAAGGGTAGCTGACGATAGAGTTAAGTCACGTTTTTTTTAGATTATCATTAACGTCTTTTTCAAGTATCCAAGTATGAAACAGATGTGTCAGATTCTGTGGTATTTTTATCTCAAGCTCACCAGGATATATCGCATCGACGTAGGAATGGAAATCACCCTTGTTAATTGTTAATTAACAATACGTAGTCGATATATCTAAATGTCGAGTTGAAGGCAACAGTAAGTGTTTTCCTCTTTTCACGCATAAGATTTTGGACATATTCTGCTTCATATGAATATAAAAATAGGTCTGCTAATAACGGAGCACAATTTGTACCCATGGGAATTCCAATAGATTGTTGGAATACCTGGTCTCCAAAAACCACATAGATATTGTCAATCAGAAACTCAAGTATCTCTTTGATGCAATGTGGCAACGCACTTTGAAAAAATTACGCACTTTGAAAATCTTTTTCGAAGTGCGTTAAATTTGGGACAAAGTCAACGCACTTTGAAAAAAATTTTCAAAGTGCGTTACATTTGGGACACACTCAACGCACTTTGATAAATTTTTCAAAGTGCGTTAAGAGTCTACATAAATATCTTTTACCACTGAGACACTTAACGCACTTTGAAAAAAAAAATCATGTTTTAGTCATGGAAAGATTTTATTTGTTATTTATCTTTCAAAAAACTATTAAGCCTAACCCTAACCTCAACAATGAATTTTTGATTTACTCCCGTCGAAAAGAGGAGAAGACGGGTATAAGACCCTCAGTCCAAATCTTTATCTTTCCAATACATAGGTGTCGGTAACAAACGGGGGAGGGGAGCAAAAAACCTAAAAGGGTACGCTGCATTTCCAATGCTTAAACGATGTATATATTTTCCAAAATAAGTGGGGGGCTGAGCCCCCATCCACTCCCCTGGACCTTCGCCCAGTCTCGATGTCTATGCTATACTCAAAGCATTCATATAATTATGTATTTACCAAACTGGTATGACGTTGAAAACTTTCAATAATAAATGAGTTAATTAAAACAGATGAAAACTAGAAGTTTTTAAGTACAGAAAAACGTTTAAGAGAGAAAGAATTTTCATAGTTTTGAACAATCAAATTGGCCCCTTTTTATTATGATAAATGCCAAGTTGCTTGAAGCTGTCCTCTGTTAGTGCCCCCTATACACCTTTACATCTACTTATCAAAGACTAAAATTAAAAAAGGGGGGAAACGAATTCATGAACTTCAACAATCGTTACTCTTTTTTTCAAGACCCTTTAATTTTCACTTTTATTTTATCAAAACCTTAAATATTTAAAACGTCAATATCTCAGGTCCTACACCAACTTTATCATAAAAAAGTTATCAAACCAGGATCTGTTATTTTTCATACCGATTATCTGAAGGAATATTGATCAATCTTTACATTTTTTCAAAGTGTGTTAATATGGTCGATATTAACGCACTTTGAAAAAATATTATTTTTTTCAAAGTGCGTTAGCTTGGTCCCAAATTTTAACGCACTTTGAAAAAATTTTTCAAAGTGCGTAATTTTTCAAAGTGCGTTGTAACAATGCAATCTTTTTGATGTGAACTTGTGTGCAATCAGATTGTGTTTTAACAAAAAAATTGCAAATATGTTTTACGAATTCCATTTTTATTGAAAAATCAGATTTCACTGATATTAAAAACCAGGACTTTAATTTATCATGGGGAATGGTTGTGTATAAAGTTGAAACTTTATAACTTTTTAAGATGTGGATTTTGGTAAAATATTGTGATTTCAAATTGTCCAAAAGTTCTTTGGAATTTTTTAGTATCCACATCTAATTCACACCACTTCTTGAATATATTGTTGCACAGTACTCTTAAAGAGGTAGAGCCACTTTGGGCTTTATTTGGCCCTGAGAATTTCTGAAAATTCAACACCGCTCAGTTTAGGTTGCAAATGCAGTAATTATCACTTGGACTGTTGGTGACCACGTATCTATTAATTGTGACGTGATTTCACATCTAGTCAATGCATTATGACGTCATAAAATGCGTCATTTTCCTCATATCCTGTAAATTCCTTTGAAAATGACCTAAAGTTGAAGCGTTTTTTCAATAATTCATATAGAGCACAACTTCTGATCCAAAATATGCCAATACATAATGAAAGGTCTACTTCTGAAGATCAAAAAACATGTTTTATTTTTTGGATCGTGGGCTGTGCTCATATTTTAATTCTTTGTTGAAGGTAGTCAAATACGCATATTTTCTGCAAATTTCAAGAACATTGCAATTTCTCAAAGCCTGTTTTCAAATATTTGGATTCTCAAAACAAAATTTCATTATAGAACATGAAGGCACCAAGTGTCTACTTTATTTTGATATATAAAAATGGAACGAGGGTGATAGTTAATTAATTGATATAAGTACAGGGCTATTTTATGCATAAGATGGCTCTTGCTCTTTTTGTCAATATTTTAGTGAGGATTGTAACACAATGAGCGTATAAATTATAAGTTTAATTGACATATTAATTTGAACAGTATATTTATCTATGTTTTAATATTGTGTTATGAATTATAATTGATACTATCAGTGTGTAGAGCGACGGACAATAATATCTTAATTACGAACTTGTTTACAAACTCTGGGAGATAGAATACAATAACAGAGCGTCTTCATTGACGGACAATTAGTTTTTACGATGTGTTGTTCTCGAGCATTGACAGTTCCAATCACACTTTGTGCGGAGCTGCAGCCATCTAATTAACTGAAGAATGTGCAAGATGCATAATGTTAATGTAAACAGAGGACATTGACGTATCATATAAGGAGATGGGAGACAGAAGTAGTATAAGGCGTCTAGATGGCGAGGTCAACTGAGTGCACTTTTTATGCAAATGAGGTTCAAAAAATGGGTCAACTGAGTGCAGTTCTCTAACCCTAACCCCTATCCCTAACTAGCCCTAACCCTAACCCCCTAACCCTAACCCTAGCCCTAACCCTAACTAACCCTAACTAGCCCTAACCCTAACCCTAACCCTAACTAACCCTAACCCTAACTAACCCTAACCCCTAGCCCTAACCCTAACTAACCCTAGCCCCTTAGCCCTAACTAACCCTAACCCCCCCTAACTAACCCTAACCTATTCCCCTTAAATACTGGAGTTGTTTACATTGTTTACATTGGTGTGTTGGTACTACTTTTTTTTTTTTGTTTATGGACACAGGTAAAATACTTGGCAGCGAGCCAAGTTTTTGTTTTAGATCCCTGTGCAAAAAAAAATATGCTGACTATACAGGTAAATACTTGGCAGCGAGCCAAGTCAGGGGACCTTGTGCAAAAAAAAAAATATGCTGACTATACAGGTAAAAACTTGGCAGCGAGCCAAGTC
>NW_026922411.1:0-19868 GCF_032062105.1 Saccostrea cuccullata | reverse complement strand
TCCCCACTTTCAGCGGGGGACAAAAAGAAGAAAAAGGTATGACTAACGTGTGTATCAATCCCAGGTTTAAAAAGTAAAAAAAAATGAAAGGGGGTTCAGTCCCCAAGTGTCCCTGAAGAAAAACTTGACTGTGTGAATGAAATTGATCTAAAGCTCGAATTTGAACAGAAGTGTCGGAAGCAAATCGAAGGGGGGGGGGGGTCAAACTTCTTCCAGTGCCATTTTTTTTCTTCAAAACCTTACCACTTATCCTTCTTTGAATACACTGCAATATGTGCATGTTCTTGAAAGGGGAGGGGGCTAAACCTACGCCTCAATGTTCAATGCCATTATTATGTCTATCTTTTCAAAAAAGTTTAAAGCCCCCCTCCCCGGTTCCAACACCTATGACTTCTACATACGTGGATAAGGACTTGATTCTGAAAGGGGGGGGGGTCAAATTTTATCGAGCCAGATGATTATTTTCATGCCCTGTAGGAAAGAATATTTAGTTCCAAATTAAGATACTGGGGACATATATATTATTTTTAATAGTTATAACCAAGGACATATTTATTTCCGAAATCCCCCCTATTTTTTGCTGGTCGTACCCGAGTACCTTACAATTATTTGTTGGAAATTCCCTTTGCTATTTATAATTTTGATCATACCGAGTCGCACCGAGTCGAACACAACTTTTCATGCTTATGGAGTACAGTTGCATTGTAAAGGAATAGACCTTAGAATTCGCCTATCAATTTTACCGAAATTTTCAGTGAATTAAAAAATTACGTAATACCCATATAACAATAACATTTATAAGTATTACCTTTTTTTTTTAATTTACTGAAAATTTCGGTAAAATAATATTATAATTATGTCTCTGGTAAAATTGATAGGTACGCTAACTCCTGTGGAATAGACCCGATTAATAAATGAAAACAATGACAAAAGATATACAATATATATATTTTATCAATTATTTAAATACATGTACACGAATTATATATAATACATGTACAATTTGAAAATATTTTTAACATATACATAAAAATACTTTCAACTAAGCTTACTCTCATAAATCAAATGTCAGTCCATTTTTCATTGTAATATGCATAATGTTTCTTCACCAATTAAACCAAAGAATAAACCAACAATACCTGAAATATGATCTAAACAATTAATTAAGGAATGAAGCTTACTTTAAACTATGTTAAACGATATAACATAACTTGAGGCAGTTTACGCTTTGTAAATTAATTGCGAAGCGGTTTTTTAAAAAGCGTAAACTGCCTCAAGTTACATTATATCGTATAAGATAGGTTAACTTAAAATAAGCTTCATTCGTTATATTTTAATTTCAGTATATATAATAAGACATATTTTCCCTCTAAAAATAGCTTCAAATGGAGCATATATATATTTTTTTAAAAAGTAACGTCAGGCGGAGTTATACGTTTTAGACGTAACTCATTGTGACGTAGGAAACTTAATTATGCTATACGATATAAACTAAATCTTTTATCCAATTAAATGACGTGTTACAATTAGAAACAAATTATTAAAAAATATTTATAAATCAATAGTACATTATTATCAGGATGTTAAATATTAAGCGTGTCATTGCTTTGAGTTAATCATAATGATATCCTACGTTTTTAAACGTAGACTTAATTTAACTCTCTCTCTCTCTCTCTCTCTCTCTCTCTTGTAACTCACACTGATAGCATTTTTAAATGCCTTCGCCACTTTTACAATAATGTTGCGTTAGATCCGATGAATTTTCTGTGTAGGCCGTACCCGAGAAGTATCGATACTTGCCGAAGTGGGCTGGTTTTAACCGGTATCTGTCAAAAAGGAAGTTAAAAGTGGTCGATAGGCAAATAATTTATCAAAAAACTAGGAAAATCGCATCTTTTTGAAGGTTGCAACTTTCCTATTAATTAAATTAGTCTCTGCCCTGAGATATGAAACTTCTGGAGAAAAGGTATGGTGTTTCATGACAAGTTTATTTAATAGGATTGCAGATATGTTGAGTTTCTTCTGAATAATGAATATGGACGTAACTGCGCAAATAACTCCAAGACATCATTTTGTACATAATATTGTAAAAACAATAATTATCCATAATTTATATTAAGTTGCTGCAAATAATTGTTAAAGACTACAAATATTTAACTATGTAATGTTGATTAATTAAAAACATACAGGGCCTACCAGTACCATGTGTATATATTTACAGGTTTATTTTTGTGTTGATTTTTTAAAATTATTATTTTGATTTCAATTAAAGAGCATCTTTTTGAATTATGGGGCCCCCATAATAAAAAATTCATGGGTATAAAGTTTTGCTCTTTGTTCCTGACCTATACAGACATGCAGTTAAGATTACAATCATAAATTCTGAAAAATAACATGGAAAGACAAACCAGAGGAATACAAATGATCAGATGCTAGCATTGGACCCCCCCCCCCCCTTTTTGGCTACCTCAATATATGAAAAAAAATATAGAAGTGATGACAAGAAAGTTTCACAGATAAAACAGATGGCTGTATATTCAATACCAAAATTTTCTCTCAAAAGTAGGGGTAAATGTGAATATACCAGTGTATAAATAATACTGCATGCATGTTGCTAACATGCATTTTATCACAAATTTTTTTGTTTTGTTTTTTGAAATAGAAATGAGGGCTCCAAAATCAGAGATATACATAATGCTTTTTACCATGAGTATCTTGAGTCTCCCGATGGTGGAGGGGAGGACTCCTAAATGTGACCCTGAAGACAACATGTATTATCATTCCCAGGCCCTAACCTGTTTTCAGTGTGAGGATTGCCTTCAAGGGGATGAAGTCATTCCTATGGAGGTATTTTTTAATTTGCTGTTTTAAGGGGGCCGACTATGGTTTTATTGCGTGAAAATTACAATAGCGAAACTATTCATTTTTATACCATTTATAACTTACATTAACTTTAGTGTACATGCAAAGTTTGGGTGAAATCTACCGTCCAAGGTATTTTTAAGGTGCCGTCTCAAAATATAGGTACATTTTCTATAGGATTATATAGGAAAGTGTCAATTTTTAGCATTTTAAAGCAAATTATACAAATAGCATACATGTTAACTCTCCCGATTTAGGCGGGAGTCTACCGCTTTTTCACTCCATCTCCCGCCTACCGATTTAATTCAGAAATCTACCGCTTTTCTACAAAAGCTGCGTCTAAAGTATTTTTGGTTTGCTTGGGTATCCATTTTTGAAGCCACTCTCATAAAATCTCGCTAGATATCGCGTGATTTGACTCGGAATCATACAAACGCTTTTTTTGTACATAGATTTCAAGCACGGATTTGACAACGACAACAACACAAGACCAGTGATTACATTGGTTATGATAAATTAATCAACATCCCTGCCATGAAAAAGGAGATCATACAGATTTTTTAAAAGACTTAGATGAAAACATTTGACATCGTCTTTAAAAGCACAGAAGCTCACAACTTTATCAATAAAGTCAATAGAAATCACTCGATTGACCAAGCCATGTGGCACGTCTCTACTTTCGTTTTCGATCATTGCGGGAAATATTATTTATATAACGAAAGATAGGAACTTGTTTTAGATCTAGATTAAACCATGTCATCATTTGTTGAACATTCAGAATTATTGCTTCTAGGCTATATCAGCAAAGATCACTCTTCAAAAGGTTAAGTAAAGCAGCTAGCCAATCCAAGCAAAATGATGAGCATGAAAAATATTTGTATTTTTACAATTTATGTCAAAGTTAAGGTGTTTCTGTCTTCTTCTTTGCTGTTGATATTTAAGATTAATTAGTGTAGGTACCTGATTTCATTTAATGTATATTACATGAAAGATATCGATAATCCAAGCGTTAAACAACACACGCGCAATGCTACCGCTTTTGAGGTCTGAATCTCCCTATTTTTCATCACAATAGATTAACATGTATGCAAATAGTACATTAGCATTTTTGTTCAAACTATAATATATGATGAGTAATATTATCTTGTTCATTATGTGTATGGAACACAAAATTCTACCATCTTGTTACCAGAGGGGGCATCTCAAAACGCCAAAAATTAACGAATTTTCCTGTTATTATAGAGTGCTACAAAATATGACGCAAACATAGGATTTATACCAAAATATGATAAAATATGATGAAGAGATTATCAAATTCCTATGTAGTAAATTTCAAGAGCGTATGTTTATTACTTTTTATTTAATAACATTTTTATTACCCCTTTCTTAAAGAGCTTCAGTTATCATAACGTTAAAATCGCACTATACACTGCTATAACGACGTCAATTAACCTACCTATCAGTTGCAAAATCGGTTAAAAATTCAGTTATATAAAATTGTAATTACATTTTTAAACCTGAAATTTCTCAATTTTGTTTAATTTTATTAATCAAGTGGAAAAATTGCTTTGAAACAGCAAATACACGTCATTTTACTAGGATGCGCGAAATATTGTGCAATGAAAACTAGAGTCGGCCCCCTTAATTCAGAACTATGAACATGAAAATGTTGTCTTCATATTTAAGATAGAAAAATGTAATTTTCAATTATAAATTTTATATAAATGGAAACAAAACATGAAATTTATATAAGCAGAAATTACAATATTTATTTACCTGCATACAGATTTTTCAAACGTGTGAAAACATTGCATTTGACATAATGCACAAAGCAATGATTTAGTGGTATACTAATCAGTAATCAGGCAGTTTTGTGCGCACTGTAGCCCATGGGCCTCTTGTTTTTAAATTGTAGAAATGGAACTTGATAAACTGGAATCCCGAGACTGGACCCACGGAATGCAGACCTTGTCAGAAATGTAGACCCGGCACTTTCAGTAAAGGTCGATCCTATGAATGTACAGTTTGTAGGAACTGTACACTTCATGGTCAATACGAGACTGTCCCATGTACACATCTGAAGGATACAGTGTGTGATGGAGTCTTGCCCCCTGCAGATAATATAGAAAAGTATGTTATTTAATGTCAGTTTATGCAACTGCTCTTTCTTAGTGTTTATTATTCTTTGTATTTAATTCTTATACCTGTATGTACCAGTAATTTATAGATATATATTTAATTTGGGTTTTCTTGTTTCTATTTGACTTAGTCCTAAGTCTTATTCTGGAGGGAGAGGAAGTGCTGAAAGTAAGGGTGATGAAAACGGTGAGTAAAATAAATGTGAACTTTGAAGGAAATTTGGAGCAGTATGACTTTCTTGCATAAATACAAACATCCAGGGATGATCTTTTGTATATTGATATTTTTAGTTCACCTTAGCTGCAGAACTGTAGCTCTCTGAAAAAATATATTGACAGACCGGAGAGCTACAGTACCACCCATTGAAAAAACGGTATATTTATTGCGCACAAAAATTTGCGCTTGGTTCTGGATTAATTTTTTCAAATTCTTACCTAATCAATAATTATTGCAAAAAAGCTAAATATAAAAAAAATCCTATTCTATCAAGTACTCTCATTGTTGACATCTGCATAAAGCACGTTAGACCGAATTATCTTGCAAACAAAAATGGCAGTATGAATAGAGAAAATTTTTTATCATCTCAATTTCAGGGCCAGGAGGGCAGTTATAAGGAATGTTTTGTTGTGGAATCAGCAAAAGTAGTAATATTTTGAGATGACAATTTGAAAAACATGGAAAAATAAATCGTGAAACAGCGCACTTTTTTGTGCGCAATAAATATACAGTTTTTTCAATGGGTGGCACTGTAGCTCTCCAGTCTGTCAATATATTTTTTTGGAGAGCTACAGCTCTGCAGTTCACCTGAGCTGGAGGCTGAAGTGAGCTTCTGTGATCAGAATTTGTCTTTTGTTGTTGTCATTGTCATCACTGTCATTGTTAACTTTTTATTCCCCCCTTCAAGAAGAGAGGGCATATTGCTTTGCTGCCGTCTGTTGGTTAGTCTGTCTGTTGATCCACCAAGTTTCCATTCATTTTCTTCGCAGCTGTTACATACTCAAAGAAATTTGGTATACAGATTTATCATAGAATACCTAGATCAAGTTCTGTTTTGGGTACAGTTGAGCCATTTTCAGCTCACCTGAGCCGAAGGCTCAAGTGAGCTTTTCTGATCACATTTTGTCCGTCGTCCGTCCATCTGTCCGTCCGTCTGTCCGTCTGTTAACTTTTCACATTTTCGACTTCTTTTCAAGAACCACTGGGCCAATTTTGACCAAACTTGGTACAAAGCATCCTTGGGTAAAGGGGAATTTAAATTGTTAAAATAAAGGGCCAAGTCCCCTCACAAGGGGAGATAATCAAGAAAAGACAAAAATAGGGTGGGGTCTTTAAAAAATCTTCTTCTCAAGAACCACTGGGCCAGAAAAGCTGAAACTTATGTGGAAACATCCTGGGGTAGTGTAGATTCTAAACTGTTCAAATCATGACCCCCGGGGGAAAGGGCGGGGCCACAATGGGGAATCAAAGTTTTGCATAGAAATATATAGGAAAAATCTTTGAAAATCTTCTTCTCCAGAACCACTGGGCCAGAAAAGCTGAAACTTATGTGGAAGCATTCTGGGGGTAGTGTAGATTCTAAATTGTAAAAAGCATGACCCCCGAGGGAAAGGGCGGGGCCACAATGGGGAATCAAAGTTTTACATAGAAATATATAGGAAAATCTTTGAAAATCTTCTTCTCAAGAACCACTGGGTCAGAAAAGCTGAAACTCATGTGGAAGCATCCTGGTATAGTGTAGATTCTAAATTGTTCAAATCATGACCCTCCGGGGAAGGGCGGGGCCACAATGGGGAATCAAAATTTTACATAGAAATATATAGGAAAAATCTTTGAAAATCTTCTTCTCAAGAACCACTGGGTTAGAAAAACTGAAACTTATGTGGAAGCATCCTGGGGTAGTGTAGATTCTAAATTATTCAAATCATGACCCCCAGGGAAAGGGCGGGGCCACAATTGGTAATCAAAGTTTTACATAGAAATATATAGGAAAAATCTTTGAAAATCTTCTTCTCAAGAACCACTGGGCCAGAAAAGCTGAAACTTATGTGCACATGGAAGGATCATGGGGTAGTTTAGATTTCAAAATGTCTAAATTATGATCAGTGGGGTAGGGTGGGGATGCATTATGTATTACAAAGGGGAAATCTGCTAAAGAACAGAATGGTCAAAGCTTCATAGGTGAGCGATGTGGCCCATGGGCCTCTTGTTTACAGAGTTATGCCCCTTGGACCTAGAGAAATTCTTATTATTTGAAGTTTCTGTTTTTCTGAAGTTTCTGAATTTTCTTTGCAGTGGTTGCACAAACTGAAATGAAATTTTGTGTACAGATTTATCATATGAATTGAATATCTCTGTTGAGTTCTGTTTTGGGTATGATCGAGCCATTTTTGACAGAATTATGCCCCTTGGACATAGAGAATTTTCAGTTTCTGTTCATTTTCTTTGCAGAGGTTGCACATATTGCAATTAAACTTGGAATACAAATTTATCATAAGAATATCTAGGTCAAGTTCTTTTTCAGGTATGACTGAGGTTTTTTTGACAGACTTATGCCCCTTGGACTTGGAAAAAATTCCAATTATTTGCAGTTTTCTTTCATTTTCTTCATAGAGGTTACACATATTCAAATGAAATTGGCATACAGATTTATTGTAAGAATATCTAGGTCAGATTCTGTTTTGGATATGATCGAGCCATTTTTGACAGAGTTAATACCCCTTGGACTTAGAAAAATTCCGATTATTTGGGAGAGGGGACATAAGTGTTTTACAAACATCTCTAACTTAATGTGAGAAAGGTCATTTATTCAATTTATCATAAAATATATTTGATCAAATGATGAAATTAATGTCAAACATTGATTAACCAAAAATAATTGAATAAATGACAATAAATTTGCAAAGGTGGGGTTAAAAAACCGCCCAACAACAGAAATACATGTACTAACATTATAACATAAGTAAAAAATAATGTGATACAATTGTAATTTGAAACACGTGTTGAATGATGAAATTACAATTTGTTATCACATTCTAACAATAACTGGGACAGATGTTTATTCACTTCAACGACCTTGTCATTGTTACCGAGGTCCCAATGTTACAATTTCATCTTCTCCAGAACCACTGGGTAAATTTTAACCAAACTTAACACAGAATATTTTTTTTTATTTTTTCTTTTGTAGGCAATAGTCTGAGCTTCATCATTATTGCTGGTATGATATGTCTTACCATTGCCATAATTGTGCCGGTTATGACCATTTATCTGCGCAATGGAAAACTTTTTATATGCATGGATAAAGGTAAAAGAAAGTACATTAATTGCATTGAAAAAATCCTTGAAAAAGATTTGAAATTTTATGTATGATTTTTAATTTAACAAAAAAATATTTTATGGGAATTCCCTTTTCTGACCTTTATGAGTAATGAGTATGCTAAAAAAAACTTCATGAAAGAATATGTAAATGAAATAAAATTTCATCTGTGGTATGCCTAAAAGGGAATGAAGACTGAATTTCTAGTCACAGTTCTACTGGGACCTAAAGAATGAGACCAGAATAATCAAAACTCAAGCAGTCTTTCAAAAACTATACTATCCGTATGTTTCATTTAGCAGAAAAACCGTTTGCAGATAAAAATGAGTATTTGTCTTCTCTGACAATTGCAATATTCAATATTTATGGGGGAGGGGGAGAGAGGGACTAAAGGGGTCAGGCCAGACAGTGTTAAATTAATACTGGTCAATTATTGGGAAAAAACCTTACAAATGTTTCCTCCTTCGGAGCGGGGGCATTTTGTTTTACACTGTGTGTTCATGTGTCTGTCCCTAACAAATTTTCTTCACAATTTTTTAGCTCACCTCAACGAAGTTGGGGGAGCTTATGTAATACCCTCGGCGTCGGCGTCGGCGTCCCGGGTTAAGGTTAAGTTTTTTTAGCAGTTTTCTTTTTAAGTACTTCTATGTCCTATATTGATTAGACATGCATGGAAGATGTTTCTAGTGTGTTTCATTGTACCAGTCAAAGTTTCAGATGCTGCAATTTCAGCAAAGGAATGACCAGGTTAATGTTTTTGGAGCAGGTTAACATTTTTGGTGCAGTTTTTGGTGTGGGTTTCATTTCCAAGTAACTATAAGCCCTATGTTGACCAAACTTGCATGGATGATACATCTAAGGGTGCATACTACCGGGCTTGCTTCGGGTGCTGAATCTGACCTATATTTTCCGGTTGAGTGAACAGGTTAAAGTTTTTGGTGTAGGTTTCATTTCCAAGTAACTATAAGCCCTATGTTGACCAAACTTGCATGGATGATACATCTAAGGATGCATACTACCAGGCTTGCTTCGGATGCTGAATCTGACCTACATTTTCCGGTTGAGTGAACAGGTTAAAGTTTTTGGTGCAGGTTTCATTTCCAAGTAACTATAAGCCCTATGTTGACCAAACTTGCATGGATGATACATCTAAGGATGTATACTACCTGGCTTGCTTCGGATGCTGAATCTGACCTACATTTTCCGGTTGAGTGAACAGGTTAAAGTTTTTGGTGTAGGTTTCATTTCCAAGTAACTATAAGCCCTATGTTGACCAAACTTGCATGGATGATACATCTAAGGATGCATACTACCGGGCTTGCTTCGGATGCTGAATCTGACCTACATTTTCCGGTTGAGAGAACAGGTTAAAGTTTTTGGTGTAGGTTTCATTTCCAAGTAACTATAAGCCCTATGTTGACCAAACTTGCATGGATGATACATCTAAGGATGCATACTACCGGGCTTGCTTCGGATGCTGAATCTGACCTACATTTTCCGGTTGAGTGAACAGGTTAAAGTTTTTGGTGCAGGTTTCATTTCCAAGTAACTATAAGCCCTATGTTGACCAAACTTGCATGGATGATACATCTAAGGATGTATACTACCGGGCTTGCTTCGGATGCTGAATCTGACCTACATTTTCCAGTTGAGTGAACAGGTTAAAGTTTTTGGTGTAGGTTTCATTTCCAAGTAACTATAAGCCCTATGTTGACCAAACTTGCATGGATGATACATCTAAGGATGCATACTACTGGGCTTGCTTCGGATGCTGAATCTGACCTACATTTTCCGGTTGAATGAACAGGTTAAAGTTTTTGGTGCAGGTTTCATTTCCAAGTAACTATAAGCCCTATGTTGACCAAACTTGCATGGATGATACATCTAAGGATGCATACTACCGGGCTTGCTTCGGATGCTGAATCTGACCTACATTTTCCAGTTGAGTGGACAGGTTAAAGTTTTTGGTGCAGGTTTCATTTCCAAGTCACTATAAGCCCTATGTTGACCAAACTTGCATGGATGATACATCTAAGGATGCATACTACCAGGCTTGCTTCGGATGCTGAATCTGACCTACATTTTCCAGTTGAGCGAACAGGTTAATGTTTTTGGTGCAGGTTTCATTTGCAAGTAACTTTAAGCCCTATGTTGACCAAACTTGTATGGATGATACATCTAAGGATGCACACTACCAGGCTTGCTTCGGATGCTGAATCTGACCTACATTTTCCGGTTGAGTGAATAGTTAAAAGTTTTTGGTGCAGGTTTCATTTCCAAGGAACTATGAGTTCTTTAATGACCAGTCTTGCATAGAAGATACATCTAAGGATGCATACTTCCAGGCTTGCTTCGGATGCTGAATCTGACCTATTTTTTGTGGATGAGTGAAAATGTTAGTTTTGATGCATGTTTCATTTCCAATAAACTATGAGCCCTATAATGAGCAAACTTGCATGGATGATACATCTAAGGATGCACACTAATGGACTTGCTTCAGATGCTGAATTGGACATACATTTTTCAGATAATAGACAAGGTAAAAGTTATGGTTGCAGGTCTAAGGATGCACACTACCAGGCTTGCTTCGGATGCTGAATCTGACCTACATTTTCCGGTTGAGTGAATAGTTAAAAGTTTTTGGTGCAGGTTTCATTTCCAAGGAACTATGAGTTCTTTAATGACCAGTCTTGCATAGATGATACATCTAAGGATGCATACTTCCAGGCTTGCTTCGGATGCTGAATCTGACCTATTTTTTGTGGATGAGTGAAAATGTTAGTTTTGATGCATGTTTCATTTCCAATAAACTATGAGCCCTATAATGAGCAAACTTGCATGGATGATACATCTAAGGATGCACACTAATGGACTTGCTTCAGATGCTGAATTGGACATACATTTTTCAGATAATAGACAAGGTAAAAGTTATGGTTGCAGGTCTATTACCAAAAACTATAAGGCTTATATAACATTGTATAAACCAAACTTGCACAAATGCTGCATCAAGAGATGAAAACTCTCAAATTTGCTTCAGATGCTGGATTTTCATTACATTTTCATGAAGAAGAAGTAGTTTAAATTTTTTATGTAGGTCTATTTCAAAGTATCAGATCAAAATTGCTTTTAAAAATATTTTCATTTTTGGAATGTATACTTTTTGTTGGTTAATTGTGCGACTTTGCCTTACTTAAAGACAACATTCGTTGAGGTGAGCTCTGTAATCTCTGATTACCTATGTTTTTAGCAAGTACTCATCACAAGTGATTAAAATTTAGTACACTGTTAAGGCTAGCTGCATTAATGTAGCCCTCTTCAAATATGATTTCTACTCCCTGTTTATCTCGGTGCATCTATGTGTTCCAAATATCCAATACATGCAGTTTTCCCTGCAACTATATGTTGCAGATGCTTGAAATTTTAGCAAACTCTTTGTTTGTACATGCTATATGGTGGGATATATATTTTTTTTAAATCTGAAATCAACTACTTGTTTATCCATGCTTCTTTCTGTACCACATTTTTGGTTGCAGCAACCCCTCATCATAAATGATTGAAATTTTAGCACACTCTTTCTTTAGGTATGCCATATGTTGGGATTTATTATGGTACAAATTGGTACAATTTTTTTGTACAAATTACAGAAGTGGCTAATTGTATCCTTTTTTTCAGTTAGACCTAGGGACAATAAAGAAAGAGAAGATTTACAGAACAGTCCGTAAGTATAAAGTGGAATTTCAAACATTTAATATATCAAATAAATAGGTATTTTTCAATCAGCCCTCTTATTGCCAAATAAGAGATTGATTTAAGGAATAACTGTCTAATTTTTCGATTTCATGATGTGATCAATTGATTGTCTTGCATGATAATTTGCATAAAATTATCACGCTAGCCAATCGATTGATCATAGTCATGAAATCGAAAAATCTGACAGTTTTTCCTTATATTTACATGCTATTGATTCCGCCATTCCACGTGCTACAAGCCCCACTTCTTGTCTCTATTTTTCCTGCCCTGCACGTTATATTTTTTAACTGCGCCTATTGATGAACCAGTACATTGATGGAGAAATAAAGTTTATTAACTATTTGTAATTTTATCTCGAACAAAGACATTGGAAATGTAAATATTAGGATATAATAAAGTTGGGAATTCATACAGTATATTATGGTCACTGTATTATGACTATCACTACTTTTCTTGATTAGAAGATTTAAAGGAAGCATGAGTTACACATAGAACTGTCTCATTAAGATTTTTTGTGTTGTATAAATAACACTATTTTCAGAAGCCAGAGTTTAAAGGAGATGAACAGTAGCAGTGACCATACAGTTATTGAAATGCCACCCTGCAAGGATGAAGAAATATCCCCACTTCTGGAATCATCGAATTCACTGGACACGGATTCAGATGCTCTTATTTCCACCATATCCCAGTGTGTACTCTTGAGGGAGTCTCAAGAAAGTTTATGTGTGGATGGAAGCGATAATCCAGTCCATTGCGACCGTAGCCAAGAGGTGTCTAATTTCCCTATTCAGGAGACTCAAGAATCCTGTAGTTTGAACAGTTTAGATTTAAAATCGGAGACATTCCATGAGTCAATGGAAAGTCTGTCCATTCAGGACGGCCCTCAGGTCGACAATTCAGACCAAGAGGAGAGTCCAGCATCTGAGTCAGATGAAGGTAGCATTCCCAGAGAAAGCTCTGCCAGAAAGATCCTATATGAACGTCAGTGGTCATATCCACTTGATGGACAGAGAAAGAGGGATAGGGATTACATTGGGCATACAGTTCTTGCTCCCATTCCATATTCTGTGAAGGAATCAAATGCTGATGTGACTGTAATCTCTAAGGAGGCTAAAAGTAAGCTTTACCATTTAAACAGAATTTTTAGCAAGAAGCAATTTTACTAATTTGTCCTTCAAAATCAGTACATGTATTTAATTTTAGTGACTTTATGGTGCACAGAAAGATAGCTTCTAATGCAGAATAAATTGTTAAGATATTTAATTTTAGCAGTCTCAACAAAAATGCCAAAATTGAATCCTTGCTAAAATTTCTTCTTATATGGTTTTCAGAATCATTATAGTGTTGCATCTAGATTTTTTCTTTCCAATTTTAATCTTTAAAAATGTTACCAAATTTTATTTCTGTTTTACTCATTTATAAATTCAAAATAGACATTACATTTATTGTTTTAAAAAGCTTTAGAAAATGCAAAAACAGGTTTACTTTTAATCCATCAAGAATTTTAAATAACATTTATAATGGTAAGTATGCAATAATCCAAATAACTAATGCAAGTATTTCAAAATCAATCTTGTATATTACAGATTGCAGAGAAGAGTTGACAGAGAGAGACCTTTGGCAGGCTTCAAGGTACCTGGTACCAAAGAAACTTTACATCAGTGTTGTAAGGGAACTAGGACTTCCTGAAATAGATATACAGACAGTAGATATGGACAATAAGAGAGAATCTATCGTAGAAATAGCTTACCAGACCCTACTGCAGTTGAAAAAAAAGACAGGATGCATAATGAAATACACCTTCAAGAATGCTATTACAAAATATGATCAAGAGGCTTGGAATAACATTGTACAAAGCTGTCAGTAATGCAGACAGAGGTGTACAATGAAGTTTTATTATAGAAAGGTGCCTTTTTGAAACTAAAAAGTAAAATTTTCAGAATTTTATATGATGATAAACTTCATTTTGGTAATAGAAACTTTAATTCATATGTACAAAAATTAGAGATAATTCGGTTAAAATGTTTGTATTTCAATATGAAAAGTCCTATCAGAGATCTATACTTTCAAATTTCTTATGAAATTTTCAGGTAGAGTTATGTAATGTTTTTTTTTATTTTTTGCACCATCTGTGATAAACTTCATTTGTCACACCTTTGTATAAACTGCTTTAGTATTTTATAAAATGAAAAAATTATAGTAGAGGTGCAATACCAGAGTGGTAATTTTGCAATACCTGTATCTCATTGATTTCCAGTTCTTTCAACAAGTTCCATGACTAAATGGTTGCATTGCATGTCTGCAATTTTTTTTCTCCATCTTGTAAATCTACCTATAAAGCACCATTTCATATGTTTAGTTTTCAGTGGTATTTAAGAATCATCTAATAAGTTTCTGAATAATTTTGTAATTCACTAAACTTTTTTTTTGGTACTCCTTTATTGAATACATGAAAATTTATTTGAACTATGTTGTAGTGTCAGCTTTTGGAAAGCATTTATAATATTTCTCTGATTTTTTTTTCAAAAAGAATGTCAAATTTTGCAAAGTATTAGAATTTCATTGATTCCCTACTACCCCCCAAATGATTCAATTTTCTGACTTGTAATGCACCATACTGTCTTTTTGGAGTTGTGATATCAAAGATTAGATTTTAATGAGATTGGTATGACTGCCAGAGATGTGATCTCTCCTCTGAATCAGAATCAATATTCTTTAGTCAAGGAGATGTACATTTGTGGTCGCAGAAAGTTGTTACACCTTGAATATTAATGCTATATTTTTATATAGCAACTATATACCTATATAAGTATATAGCATTTAGTACTGGTAATTAAATGCTGTGGTACTTATATCTGATGTGGCATGCTTTAAAACTATAAGTTAGTTAATTAAAGTATATCACAGGATACATTAGACTGTGGCTATGTTTAAATTGAGACATAGTCCACAGTCTAATTTAAATTGTGACCAGGAATTCAATGATTTCAAGTTTAATTAACTTGAATCTGTAATATATTCTTGAGAAAGTATGTTGTTACATAGTATGGTGATGTTTCAGTTAAAATGCATCTTTGGTAAAAGAGCTTATAAATATGAATAGTTTTCATGTGAGATGGTAATTTCATGTGTTTATACATGCAGTGTTTATACAGGGAAGTTTTTGCCCTAAATTTATTTACACCTTCATAATGCCAGTGGCTATGGAAATCAATAGAAATGAAATCATACAATGTTTTCAGTATCTCTTTTTAACTCAACTGATTGTCAATAAGCAATTTTAAAATGTATGAAATCAATATTATTGCAAATGTGACTGATCAAAAATAACATGGAGTGAAAATAACCCTTTATACATTTCAGTAAAATTGTTGCATACCAGTAATATAAATATGTTATGAATGAAAAGAAATATATTTAACATACATGTATTTCTATAAAATGTATATAGTTTATATTTTTGCAGCTTAACCTTTTTTAAAAATAATGTCCTTAACATTTATTAGTTAATTAACATCCTAATATGCTATTGTCAGATTTTCCTTTTCTATCATTTATTTGAGAATTTTAATGAGATAAGTTATAATTTGTAATTGCATGCCGGTGATATACAAGATGTCCCATATAGCATTGTATCACAAGCGCCTGTGTGTTCTGTATGAGTATGTAGTCTGTGGTTTTGCAAAATAATATCGAATTTATAAATTGTGTAACCAGTTACGTACCATACAGTGTATATTATCCATAGGTCTTGCAGTATTTTGGTGATGTGTATATGCTTAATTAAACACAAAAATACATGTACTGTAGTGGACCTTCAGATATCCGGATGCTTCAGTATCTGGACGACTTTTCATTGGAACGGAATTTTTTAATGTTATTTTGTCTTGTTTAAATGGTAATTCAGATATCCGGACACTTCACATATCCGGACAAATTGACTAGGAACCAAAGCATCCGGATAAATGAGGCTCCACTGTATAGTGTTTTTTTTATTTGTCATTTGATGTTAGCTAGCTAGAACATATACATGTAGTTCCTTCTTCATAGCTCACCTGAGCCAAAGGCTTCATTTACCCAGAAAAGTTTGTTCAAGATGAAAAAAAGATCAGCAAACAATGACTGACAGATCAGATCTGTATAATTAGCATAATACTTTCATTACTGGTATTTGGAGGATGCCATATTCATTGAGTTGTGCCATATGTAGGTGATTTCAATCATGTTTTTACATACATGAACTGTTTGAATATAATTATTAGATATATGGTGTTGAAAATTTGTTTGGATCAATTTTATTACAACTGTTTGAAAAAAATACAAAATTGTAATAAATATTTGTTGTTTTTTTTAATCTGTAAATTAACTGTTCAATTTGGCATAGCTAAATACTTACTGTTTATTTATTTTTCAAATATATATTCAACAATTATTAATCACTGATAGGGATGGTAGGTGGTCGACTGATCAAAATTTGACCATTGTCTGCATGCATACCCATATTAATGACATAGAATATAGTTGGTTCCTTGATTAATTCCTGAATGTCCAAAAAACCTGTAAATAGTAACCTAGCTTGTATTTACATGAAACGGGGAAAACCTCGATCATGTCTTATTAAAAAAAAATTAAATTTAATGTGTATTTAATGTGGACATAATCTTCATGATTTAGTCTCAATATGTAAGAGCGGAATGTGTCCTTTTTTTTTTTTTTTTTTACCTTCACCTATCCTTGAAGATTAAGCAGTACCCTATTCCAAAGGGAGATAATTAAGAAAAAGTGAAAATATTGGTAATTAATACTGTATATTTTCAAGAATGACTGGGTTAGAAAAGAGGATACATGTAAAAACTTCTCGAAAAAGTTAAGAATCAATTTTATTTATCATGACCCTCAAAGATTGGAAGATGGAGTCACTGGGGGAAATCAAAAGGTTATATATGGGGATTTATTAGAAAAAAAGCTTCTCAAGAACAGCAAAGTCATGATCAGTCAATTTTGTATGTAAGCATCCACGTGTAGTGTAAACTGAAGTTTGGTCAAATCATGCTTCCCGTAGGGAGAGTACCTTTTGCCACAATATATTAAAAAAAAAGTTTTACAAATGAGATTCAAAATTCCCGCCACTTAAAATTAACCACCTTGACAACGGATGCGCAAGGAACTATTTTTATGATATTGCAAAACCCTTGCTTTATTTATATATTCAAAAGGAAGAGTAAATTTGCAAAAAGAATTGCTTTTTAAATGCATACATATAAAGAGAACAATGGACGCTTTTACTCATAGTAGAATAAGAAGATGCATGTTCCTATTTGCGTATTCACTTCCGTTTTTGACATCTTCGGTGTAAACAAATGGCCGACTATCGAACGTAATGGCTGAACTTAAGTACGATTTGGCTCTGGTTAATACTGCATCTGGGACAAAGATAAGAGAAAAACCTTGGTAATATTTTGTATTATACTTTACCAATATTTGCAATTTAGGTGGGGGGATGTTTGTGTGAATAATATACTTTAAATAGACATTTGAATGGATCAAAATTATGACTTTAGTCTTGTTAAGTTAATGTAGCCATATGACTACTATGTTGACGGTGCGACCGTTAGGGCGAGTGCAGGGGCCCGTTTTACAAAAGGACTTATGACTTAAGACCATTTAATTCTTCATATGACTTTTTAATTAACTTTATATCGAAAATTATTTTTAACTTTTTTAAAAGAATGTGGTAAGATGTTTTTACAAAACAATTTCAAAGAGAATGATTAATTTTGCAAAATTTTACAATCATCTAAAGTTTTTGGTCTTAGTCGTAAGTTCTTTTGTAAAACGGGCCCTAGATCCTTATCCAGTTTTCATTTAGATCGGACATGTCAAACTGCATGTGACCTTAGGCGCGTCTAAGACTCTGATGTCATATGACGTTGTATGTATGTTGCATTATCAGCCTGGTTCCCTGTCCCTGATTTGCTTCATATACTCCACGTCACTAGGTGGAGTACAATGGATTCAGGGCGAATTGAATTATTTCAATAAAATTATATTTTCAGAATATACAGAAAGTCTTTGTTTTCATAACATCATCATAATTATGCACAACATTTTTTAGTTATCACTTGCATCTTTGTATATTTTATGAATCTGAAATGAAATAGTTAACAGTTGCTAAATTTTATTATGCAGGTACAAAGAGAGATTACATACAAAGTATATCAAATCACTTAAACCAGAAGACACATCCAAGGCACTACTGGGAAAGGACTGGCTTTTCTTAAAGGATGGTTTAGATGACTTTAGAGATGGCCTCCCACCACCGGTCAAAGGAGATATATTAATAAAAGTTTGTGATAATTAATATCGTATCTAATAATAATAATAATAAAAACAGATAGTGTTGCACACATTTCCCAGTGGATGATAATTTGTGGATCTATTGGTTCAACCTGCGGATAGAGTCTTTCACAAACATCTTGGATGTTGCTTGTCTTACGTATATGAGTATTCAGTGACAAAATTCCACCTAAACTTTGTTAATGTATTTTTTCATAGCAATACTAGTGTTGGAAGTCCCAACCCCCTTTTTCTTTAAGTATTTAGACTTTTTATATTGAATAATTGGTTATCTTGAAGTTTTTTCTTGATCCCATCTAATTCTAACAATGTTTAATTTTATCATTATTTTATATTTTTACCTGATAAATGAGATGGGGTTTCAAAAATGAATCATTAATCTTGTTCGGAAATAGAGTTTAAAGTGTCTTCCTTTAAAAAGAATGAATGTTGTTTACTTTGAAAACACATATTTTATGCCACAATTTCTGCATGCTTATTTCATATATCATTTTCAGGGTCATAAAGGACCAGGCCCTAATCTAAAAGGCAGTAGTGAAAATATTAGTCCAGTTAAGCAGCCTGCTGTGAAGAATCGCTTCAGCAAACATCAAATATGTTATTCTCGGTCAACACCCCTTCAGCAAAGCAGAAGAGACCACATAGATGAAATAGAGTATAGTCTTGTACTGCACCCCTTGGCTCTCTACCCTCATTTGGAGGAGAGTGTCCCTCCAGAGGTAAATGAAAGACTGATTATCTTCTACATGTACCAGTATTAAAGTTTATTTCAGCAGATTGTTTAGCTATAAACAAAAACCATGCTGAGATCAACATATTCATTTATTATCAAGCTAAGAAAGAGGGCATATAAGGCATGGACAATCCCCAGCTCTGAGACAATATGTTTCTGAATTTTCAAAATTCATGAAAAAGTTATATTTTTCTAAAATCATGTTCCCAGTAATGTCATCTTCAAAGCATTTTATTGTTTTATTTTACTGAATGACTTATCATTTGACAATCTTTTTTTCAAAGTTGACAGTTATCTGTATTTAGTGGAAAATGGGTTTACTAGAGCCATAAAAAAATGAATTTTGAACACAGGGTCAAGTCTCCATTTTTCGTTAACGCTTAAATGATAGAAATGTAAATGTGAAATCTATTTCATTTGTCCAAAAACTGGAATCTGAACCCATTCTATATGAAATCGAACTTTTCTGAAAAAATTTTCGCTTCAACAAACCTGTTCATTTAAATCACACTGACAGACATCGATAACACAAATACTTCGTGGCGTAGTGGTTAACACGGTCTGTCTTGTGCTAAACCCTGCTATGGAGAGAGTTCGAATCATACGTGAAGCTTTTTCTTTTTTTTGTTCTCACATATATTAAAAATATGAGTGAAAAAATAAATTATTAAAACAATGAAATATAGAATTAAATGTGTAAAAGTTGATATAGTC
>NW_026922410.1:0-20059 GCF_032062105.1 Saccostrea cuccullata | reverse complement strand
ACCTCAAAAACCTATATCGTGGGGGGGGGGGGGGGTGGTTTGGAGTAGTGGTGACTTCTATTGCTGCAAATGTTTAGCTTTTCATACTTATTTTACACATATTCGTGTTTACCAGGGGGGGGTCTGCATTTTCCAAGGGGGGTGCATTGTAACTTTTTCCTTGTTTTAGTGTACACATTTTTTAACCTTGTAAATTCCAGGGGGGGGGGGTCCTCATCCCCCCCCCCCCCCCCCCCCCCCCGACAGATCCGTGCATGAATTTACATCATTAATAAAATTCAGACTCGTATATCATGAATTAAGCATGTATAAAATAAATATAAGACGTTCTGAGTTATAGGTCACAGGGTCTGAGAATTTCATAATCAATTTGATTAATACATGTAAATTATAGAATTATTTTGACTATTTCCTTGGAAAGTCGCCCAATATGTAGGAGCGTGTATTTAGAGGCAAACACCTTAGTGCGGGTATTACTGTCTCATGACAGCATCTAGTTATAATTTTGTAGTCTAATTTCAAATACCATTTCCATGTACCCCTGAACTTTGCGGAAACGCTGATTTAATTAAAAGGAGCAGGTGTTTTATATTCATGACCGTAATATGTGTTATTGAAGGAATGAATCTAGTTCTTGGCCAAAATCATGCGAGTTAACCTGCTTTGGGTCACTTTTTTTTTTACATTATAATCCGTGAATCTGATCATAAAACAGTGTTAACTGACTCAAACTAGGTTTTACTCGAATAATTTGGCGAAGTATTAGAGTCGTTCTTATAATTTAATTTAATTATTTACCTAATAAATCAAATTTATATATATGTAATATTTCATTGTTTTTAATTAGTTCAAATTTGCCGCTCAATAATACAACCATTGTGATAGTAACAGAACTGATGGAAAGCAAAGGGAGATAAAAAATTAAAGGATACACAGACCTCACTCTTTACATCTGATGTGTAAGAGGCCCCTGCTTGCTCTGCTCCAAATTTTGCCATGTTTTAATGGACCTTAGATCTCGAATACTACCCGTTATCTCAATATTTTCATCCAATAAATAGAATATTATATCATACAAAATATTGTAAGATTTAATGGACTTTTAAGCTCGAATATTCTTTATCTGCACATATTTCATGGTTGTCTGCATGCATCAAGGTACCAAGCTGAAATTATATTGCAACTCTCCTTTGCTTGATCTTTCAGGCAATATCCGATAAAGATTCTCACACAACCACTATTGTATTAATTTTGCTTGGTTGTGAACCATTGTAAACTAATATTGCTCAGTCAAATTCGGAATAGCTATAATATTCATCAAATTGAACATTTTCGGAATCTCATACACCTGACATCGTACTACGGAGAGCGGACTGCAAACAACAGGCGACTTTCGGGGAGCGTATAGAAAAACATTTTAAAGCCTATGTATATAAAATTCATAGAATGTATTCTCGTTATACGTTTTGACTAGCACTGCAAGACTTGTCTTAAAGAAAGGAGTGACACGATTATTTAGGCAAAAGTCACGAGTCTTTCCAATCAAACATCACCTGGTATTTTCCATAAATTTAAGATATTAAACAATTCTAATTCAATGACTGAAAACAATTATATTTCCATGAAATTAAATAAAGTAAACTCCGTTGTTTAACCTGATTCTCAAAAACACGAATCTCTATTTTGATAACACCAGAAGTGACGTATAATATGAACTGGTAACACGATTTTTTTTTCATCTTTGTAAAATTTTAATTTGTTTGTTTGTTTGTTTGTTTTTTGGTTGGGGGGGGGGGGCAGGGGGAATAGGTACATTTTGCACTAATCATCATGCACATCTATATGTCCTTACCTTTTATATTGGTCCATAGTACACCCCCCTCCTTTTCTAAGGAAAACAAATTAAAATACTGTATACGTTTTGGATTTTTTTTTTCTAAAATGTGTCTTAAACAGCACTCTAGGAGTATCTTTTCTTATGCTATGAATATGTTAATGAGGAGAAAAGAAAGAGGCTTAGTAGAACATATACTAAAGCTCGTTATTTATCTTAGTGAGATTTTTTTCCTGAAAATTAGTTATCACTATAAGTATGACAATTCAAAATTAATCTTGTTCATTTGCAATGTGAACGAAATATAAAACTTACATTTCTTGCAAAGACCAAGGAAAATGAACATTAGGCGAATAAGACTGGCATTTAAAATGATAAAACTGACAATGAAACACGTGGAGATATCGAACAGTATTAGAGCTCTAAAACTCAAAATAGCAAATGAATTTCATTATACTATGAACAATTATGACTTATCTACATTTTATAACGACAATCCAAAATTGTTCATCCATTCATTTGCTCATAAATATTTGAAGTGATTTTTTATTTATTTCAGGAGCACACGGCGGATGTGACCGGTCCGCGGGGGATGTTTACTCCTCCATTGCACCTGATCTCCCCTCTGATGTTTCGGAGGTCTGTGTTTGCTCTGCTCTTAATTTGAATTGCTTTATGGACTTTGAGATTAAATACTGTTCGTTATCTAAATATCCATCTCATTGCTTAATATTTAACATTCAAGGATTTGTGTTGCTTGTTTTTTCGTGCAAGTGATGATCATACACGGAGTGAACTAAGTTCAACAATCACTATTATTTCTGTCTAATTTTGGTTTCTCGCACGGAAATCCAATTAAGCTTTGTTCATCTGTTCTATTGAACCCATTTAATTACTTCGTCGACCTCCTCGACGTGAATTGGAATACTTTTCCCCTTTAGATTATTACCCTTCTTCACTTGAAAATCCTTTTAACTGTAAAATGTCAAATCAGAATTTCCTGGTTTCTGAGTTTCTGTGTTCGTATTCCTTTGGTGCTCGTTGTACCTGTGTGGTCTTTTATCTATGGTTCGTTTTCTTCTTTCTGCTATATCCAAATCCCCAGAATTGAATTTTCACTGACATCAATGCAAAAATTCCTACTTTCTCCTGAATGTGATTCAAGATCATTTTCGTATATAAGCGGTGAATCTACAATAATCTTGCTATAGTTGCTATCAGAAACAATTATGTTAAAGTGATTATAGTTATCTGAGTACCTATTATATACTTCATTTTCAAATTGTCTCGGTGACCTGCCTTGTTATTATCTCCTTTGCCTCATTGCTATTATTTCCATGTCTCTCTCTATCAGGTAGTTCAGATAGAGGAATTTCATCTGAAAACATGCAGATCACATCTTGGTTTTTACTAGACTAAAATGGTTTTTTTTTTATTTTAAATGCATTGCAATGCAATATCATTATATCTTTATTTGTTTTATTTTAATAACATTCGTTTTACCATCGATATATTTTTCATATTTTCTTCTTTCATAATACTTTACCTCTGGCGTTCCTGTTTGTTTTTTTATTCCAGTTTTGCTGTCTGTGCCTAAATAATGCAATTGATGTTCTCAATTTAAACTCTATTTGCTATTTTTACTATAAAGACTAACCAAATTTAGAACTAACATATATTAAAATAAAACCTTAGTTACATTTCATGTAAAATATCTATAATTTTAAATTATTTTCTACGGATGATAAAATTCAACATAAATGAACTTACCACTTGCATTTGAAAAACAACATAATCCAAACTACAGAGGTAACAGAGATTGATCCAAATGCTGTTAACACGAAGTGGTAGCCTTGAAAACTTCCCTCTTTGTCTTTCTCTGAGTAAATTAGAAATACCATTATTAACATGTAATAAAATACTCATATCAAATGTTGACATATATGCGAGGGTTCATCCAAAAGTTCGTGGAATTTCTTTCTAAAATTTTATCGTAATTTGATGAAAGCAAACAACAGGCATATTTATAATATAGAGTCACAATGTAAGAGAGATTGACCCCAATGCTGTTAATACGACGAGGTTACCTTGCAAACTTCCCTGGCTGTCTTTTTATTAGCAAATAAGTAATACCTTTGTTAAAATGTAATAAAGAGAAATTCATATTCAACGTTTGCAGATTTAGATACTGTAGTATATTTATTGAAATTTCTAATGTTCACTACATGTTCTAACTATGTGTGTGCAGGTGGATTGAGTTGCTGAACACATTCTTTGTTTTTCTTTTGGCTAACACTTGTCATTGGATTTTGTCATAACGGACTATCAAATCAGACCGTTTCTTTTGTTTTTTTTTTGTTTTTGTTTTTTTTGTTTTATTTTTAAATTTAAATCTAAATACAAATTGTTGCAGATCTGGCAGTTCTTGACTAGACTATACCACCTCGCACAAAATATTTAATTACATTGTAACGTGCAACGCGGTCGAGCTTGGTGTTTGGTGATATGTTTTGTATCACTGAGGAGTTACACTCAGGTTCTCAGGTTCGTTAACCTGTTAACTCAGGTTTTTGTTGACCAAATAAATATGTACAAATACAATAGGTTTCCTCCTGATTTGACAACCACTAAGTGTGGTCAACAGGTGTCTTCCGCAAATGAATTTCACTAGTCCTGCTAGTCCATTAGTACTGCTGCATCTTGATACTTCACCCACCTCTGATTGCGGTATGCCACCTCTCTCTACAACCAAGTGACTGCCTTATTCAGGTCTTACGTGCGTTGGTGTAAGAAGGATATGGAAATAACGAACAATATTCAATCTCAACGTCCATTAAACAATATACAAAATAAGAGCAGAGCAAACACGGACCTCCGAAACATCAGAGGTGGGATCAGGTGCCATGGAGGAGTGAGCATCCCCTGCCGACCGGTCACACCCGCTGTGTGCTCGTTGTCATAATCAGGAAATAACGGAAAAAAACCCGTCGTCAATTCAGTGTATAAATAATGGACTAACAATTGGTATGAAAAACGTCAGTCAGCATTTCAATCAATGATAAATTGTATTTGCTGACAAGGTCATTGTATCGACCATAGAATTTACGAAATGATGACTTTAAACGAGACTGTTGATATTCTTGTTTCATCAACTTGCTTGTCAATAATTTACCTCGTTTAAGAAATTGTTCATACGTAGAGCATGCTCTTGCGTATCGAATCAACTGAGATATATATACTCCGTATGCAGGTGATGAAGGTATATTGCTGCATAAATAAGGGAAGTTGACGATAGAAAAGTTAAAGTCATCACGTTTATCATATAGCTTGGTTGTTAGATTACCTTTAGTGTCTTTTTCAAGTAAAATATCCAAGTATGAAGCAGAAGTGTCGGACTCTGTGGTATCTTTTATCTCAAGCTCACCAGGATATATCGTGTCGACGTAGGAATGGAAATTATCATTATTAATTGACAATACGTCGTCGATATATCTAAATGTCGAGTTGAAGGCCACGGCAAGTGTTTTCTTCTTATCACGTATAAGATTTTGCATAAATTCTGCTTCATATGTCTGTAATGTGAAACACTTAGCCGTTCATACCCTACATCCGTCTGCCTTGTTCAGGTCTTACGACCGTATGCAAAAGAAGAAACAAACTAATGTTTATCCACTCCGTCATCAGAGAGGTCGCCTGAGTTCCTGTAACACAGCATGTATTACCTCAGTGTAGCCCCAGTACATAGGCAGTTTCTTACTACTTGTACCATCTGAGAGTTAAAATTTTTAGTTTTTAAGAATATATATAAAAACATAGGTATAACGTTTATACGAAAGTAAACAACAACCATTTCCATTTCACTACCCTCCCTTCAAGATTATATGCGTCCCGCATATGATTAACTATTTACAATTTATTTACATATGTACAAAACTTTGCAATGTCTGACAATTTGTAACATCTCCCTGGGCATCTATGAATGCATCTTTTGCCAGAGTTTCTCGCACATCACCAGGTGCTGAAGCGTAGGCCAAATTGATTAGTCGTCTAATGGCCTGACCTAACCCTGGTATGGACTCAGATGCTCATTGTCTTCGTTCTTTTAGCTGAACACGATACAGATTGTTTGGTTAGGAGGGGAAAACCTCTCCTCAAGGGATCGGACCAGTGTCTAATAGTGCTGACCAGTACTAGTATCGGTTGGCAAGTCACCTGAAACTGACTGTGCTTGGCCACGAAGTGATACAGCTAGGTAAATAGACTAAATACCTTTCTTATCTCCTGTCCAGCCGTTTACAAGAGCACAAGCCTCAAAATAGCGGAGCGGCTAGTGGGGAAAATATTTCACTTGCGGAAACAAGCACGAACTTTGCATGAAGGTTCTTTGACTATGACTTGAATAAGAAATATCGTTGGCCATTCAAATTTCGGCCATTTTCAAGATGGCCGCCACTTATTTCAAAATGGCGTCTGTTTTCATATTTTTTTCCCTAATGTTTTGAACGTTACTCGGCTACACTTAATATTTTCTGAAATAATAAAAGGGAACTTGGTATACGATATAATTTGAGCTTCATTTACAATAACATGCACTGCGCATGCGCTTAAATACAAACAAAAGCTGTTTAATGACATAACTGACTTGATCTTCTAAACCGTGTATAACTGCATAAAAGCAATACAAGGTAATCTGGACTTGAAGCAGTTGAAGTTATATTACATCCACATTTTAGTAGTTATTGACATGATGCAGCAATTGCAGGCAAAATTGTCCAGTGGGGGACCCAAAATACGCATTTTTTTACTCAACCCCAACTGGAAGGTGAGGGTAAAGTTAGCCACTTACATAGTGACTGACCCTATAAATGACCAATCTGCTATGAATTCAGTTCTCCAATTATCCTCTACACGAGCAGCTCTTTAGGGAGGGGATCAAGGCGAGCGTCATTTACGATATTGCCATTGCTGATCGTACATGATGACAACAAATTCTTCCAGTGCATTGATTATAGGTCCTTCCAAATTGTCACTAGCTCCAGAATTGGAATATTTCTGTGGCGTTCTCAAACATATTCATGGCCTACCATGCTGTCTTTTTGCCTTTCCAAACAAAGGCCGACACTGTATCACAACCCGTGAATGCATAAAAGATGGTAATACCTTTGATATGGTTCCAGTGATCTAACAACATCATAAATTGGTATCCATCGCAAATTCTTGCCTTTCAAAATGTCATCCATAACTGATCCACATTTAATTCATCCAAAAGAATTACACTAATAAAAAAAAAAAGTCTGTATCCGAGGTAACCATGTAGACTGATCTGCTACCACACGGTGCTGCATGCTTTGCATGAAGGAACAAACGGGTGTCAGCTTCTTCATAGTTGCAAAGTGATATAAAGTTGGTATCTATAGCTTTGTTGATATTGACAACATTTTCTTCCTTTACTACAATGATAGTTGCCTCTGTAATCGCGAATATAACTGTGTCTGCTAAAAAAACCAAAAAGTTCAGTTTTGTTTTCGTCACACTGAAGAATAGTGTCCATGACTTTGGTGGTCTAGTGTTTCCGGTTACTTTTCGTTTAGACCCCATGCAACTCTTCTTTTCGGTTTTTTCCTTAAAACTATCGTCTTTCTGAACATCAAAGATAGTGTATACCCTCAAACTACCTTTTAGAAGAGAATTAATGTGCGAAAAGGATAATGACAATGGCATATTAGTTAAAAATTTCAAGTTGTTTTGAATTGACTAATGACGTACTGTCAATTACCAGTGAATCAACTGTCATTACATTATTTGGCAACTCTTGACCTGCTTCCAAATAGGCATCAATTGAGATTTAACACCGTACATGTGTATTAAGAAACCATTTTGTGAAAGAGAGAGGGGGCCCTGGTTTTCATGTTCAAAAAATTCTTGTGCATCGCATTGCCTACTCTGACAGAAAATAAATAACCTAGACGGGTACAGTCATCTCTAAAATTTGCCAACTTTGACTTTGAAGAATCATATTTTTGTTTGGGATTAAATGGGTGAAATTTATTCTTCTGAACAAATTCATAAAACTGGATTATTACCTTCACATCTCTTAAAAGGAATTCCCTATATTGTTCTTTTCCAATGTCTCCCTTTTTAAATATTTCATCTGCAGTTTTGGTTTCGACAACAACTATAAACAACTCTTTCTCAAATAGATTTCCCATTTCCAAAACCATAGGCATAGCCCAATTTACTTTTGAAAAAGAAAAACTTTCTTGAGCAGCATGAGTTTCTTCGTGATGTTTTCCTTCTTCTCGTGAACATTTCCACCTATTCAAGTGAACTCTTTTGTAAGTATGCTGATCTCTGGACCAGCTACCACGCAGCACAGTTAAGGTTACAAAAAGGAGGCGGAGCCTAATTTGTACGGGAAAACTTGACTATGACATCATACACAATATACGTCATACAGCCTTTCTTTAAAATACCACAAAATGAGTTTATCTGCTAATTTAACCAGTAAGAAATCATCAAACGACATAAGAACTTACTACAGCGTGTTGTTTCGGCGTTAGTTAAATCCCACATAACAAGTTATAAACAAGTCACTGATCGCAATACACTTGTCAATATGACATCATTTCTTACAACGTGACGTAGTTTGTATGCAGTGAGAGACAGATCAAGTTATATTTTAACAACAAAATATGTATTCTCTAATTAAATAAAATATTATTTACAGATATTCTATGGGCCAATAACTTGAATTTAATGTCTTCTTCACTATATTATTAATATTTTTTCTGTACATAACGTATTTAATTGACACTGCCGTATATTTGTATGTAAGAACATCGGAGGGTAATGTGGGGGGGGGGGGGTCTTAATAAATCGATCTAGTGCAAGGGCATACACTCTATGCATCAAAGTAAGCTTTTACATTTCAACTAAAGAACTATTAAGGTATCTGAAAAGTGCTGCGATCCTGATCTTAAAAACAATTTAATTATATCAATATTTCATGCCGCTGACCAGCAAAAAACATAGCATTCGGTCATACAAGTATAATTTTAACAATGAAATTGCAGAATTTAGACAAGATCGCAGCACTTTTTAGAAACTACAATGCGTGTTGAAAATATTTATATACTAAACTTTGAAATTTAACTTGGTTATGCCCTTGCACTAGTGATATTTATATGTAACATCGATACTTCAATTCAATATGCTAAAATCGCGTGACTACCGCATCACGTGACTAGTCTAAATATAATATACAATTATTGCTGTGTTTTGAGGTCAATACAATGATTTAGCCATCTGAGGAGTACAATATTCACCGAGCCCGGAGGGCGAGGTGAATATTGTACTTCGAAGATGGCTAAATCATTGTATTGACCGAAAAAAACAGCAATAACTGTTTTATTATATGATTAAATTATAGCAACTGTTTTATTACATGATTTATTTGATTACATGATAGCAATATGATTAAATGATAGCAAACTCCAAAAAGTCTATTTTTTGATTTAATTGAATATTTTAACAAGAAATTTCAACAATATTTAACATATTGTAACAGAAAAAATGGTACAATAAAATATTGAAACATCAGCTTCTTTTGTCAGGTCTATCTATCACTGAACATTATAACCCTTTTCACTTGAAGTTGACATTGTAATTGATAGTAATATTTGATGAATTGTTTAGAGTCAAAACTGGAAGGCCTGAGGCAATAGACTGAAAAAATGTTCTGGACATCTCTACGTGCTCTGTAACTGTGGTTTGTCCACTTTTACTTACTGAGTTACAAGTACTTGCATTCAGATTCGACAGTGCATTCGTTTCAGAAATATATGGACCCCCCACATTTTGAATGCCATAATCAAAATCTGCACTACTTAAAATGGAATCAAAATCATCAGGATCATTTAATAAATCTGCCAGTACATTGTCAATGTCAGACAGTGAATTTGATACCGGTATTGGCTCAAGTTTCATTTCAGAGGCCTCGAAATAGCTTGTAGTTGATAAATTTTCTTTCTCATGTACACTGGTTTCAGTACGAAGGGTTTTGGATATACTTTTGGACATTTTCCGCTTTATTTCTGGCTCTGTTTGGCCTGAGTAAGTTTTCAAACTGGACTCGGCACGGTGTCCGGTGACACTCATGATATGACGTCCTGAGAATAAACCAGTTGAATCCAGGGTGTGCACCAAGGTGGCGCGCAAAGAATGATTCGTATACCTCTGTGATAATCCTGCCTTTTGGGATATTGCAGCCATCATGTTCCCTATAGTGTTATGTCCCAAAGGAACGTTGTCATACCAATAATGAGAACTAGAAAAATTACGTTTTGGCCTTTGGAAAATTCGGTCACACTTTGGATTAAGATGTCTTTTGTATTTGATGGATGACTTCACTGGGCACAAAGGATCATCTAAAAATTAAATAAAATAAATAGATAAAATGTCAAATAAATAAAATGTTTAAAAAAAATACCTTGTCTTTAAAGTTAATAAATAAACAAAACATATTGAACACTGTTTAAGCTATATGATGTACTAACCTGGCATTGCATACATCCTGCCCTCCGCTGTGTTAGCGTTCTCCTGGTGGTTTTTGGTCAGTTCGTCCTTGTCTAAATAAATGTAAAGGTGTCCCTCTGCATCGTGCCTGATGTAAATTTTCACGGCCTCGGCGTCCAAAATACAAGACAATGTCTACAGACACTTTTTCCTGTAGTTTCACGTTGTTCTCAAGATCAAAATACTGATACATAAGCTTTAAATCGTTCTTTTCAATAGGAGGGTAATGGAAAACCCCTCCCTTGCCACTGCGTTATAGCTCCTTAGTAGCTGCGGTGAAAGCCAGTTGTGATTTGCGGAAATCTACTCCGTGGATGATGTCCCTTGTATTTTCGGAATTCACCGACAAATGTCTGTTAAGTCCATGTCTAATGGAAAATAAACTGCTGCGTTTATAAAGCTCACCGTTAACTGTTCTCGCCTCCGCATAAAACTTGCTTAACGTGGAATCCAGTTCACTCGGTTCGTACGATTCAAAATCTGTAGATAGACCTTTTTCTTGTAAATAGGAACGAAATATCTTTGTTGCCATTTTTGTGGCCTTCTGGGTGTTTTCAGCATCCTTATCTTTTAAAAGCCTATCAAAACCGCTGTCGTCAATCGAAGCGAACCTAGTAGCCATTATTTACGTCTGCTGAAGTCATAACTGAACTCAGTGTAAGACGCGAAATTTCATTGGACGACAAAAATAAGAATAATCGATCGCGTCATCAAGAAGTTCCCTATCTATTTTTGGACCGATGTAGCTTAAATTATTCCTTGTATTGACTTGGAACATCACGTGCAGGTCAATACAGCGTAGTATTTCTCTAACATAGTTGGATCGAAGCCAATCAGAAAGATGGAAATTATTCAATCATATAATAAAATATAATCGTCCTCGATATATAGTTATTAATCATAATTACAATTATCCGATAAAAATAATGTACTAAAAATAATCGACATCCCGATTACGAACACATTTTTAAATACAAAATTTAATCGATATTTCCATTGCGCACCTTAACTGTACTGCGCATCTTTAATGCAGCTGGATCTTCCATTAACCATCACCTTTTACAATAGCATTCTACTGATGGGTTTGACCAATGGAAATGTTTGAAAACTATTATTTTCCGGATAAAGATTCCTATTTTCAAATTCTAAGTATATGTCCGGGTGCTTTGTTTGCACCCAAAGGTGAAATGGTAGCCATCGAGCATATTTGATGTGACCAAGGGCAAAAAATATGGAATCAGATTTGATACAGATTCTTATTAAAGCCTAAAATCTGATTTTCTGCAAGACTTTACAAAAGAGAAGACAACGAGTTCCAAAAAGAATTCTTGACCAAAATTTAAATTGTTAAAAATAGGTCATCTATTTCAATTTCATTGCAATTATCGAGTTCCTTTGAATTTTGGTCTGCCTTTTTATCAAGTTATACAGACAGCAGACAGTAATTAGATGATCTAACCTTGTTTTAGCAAGATTAGAAACTGTTAGGAAAGACTCAGCAGTTCAAGAATATGCAACTTCTGTCTGATTGAATTAATGCTGTCATCCAGCCGTTTCCTTTAAACAAATCACCAAGCAGTTTGAAAGCTACCATTTCAATATGCAACCCATCAAACATATTAACAACAAATCTATCTTAACCACAAATTTCCGGTCATTCTCATCGTATGTTTTGGCAAGAACAAATAAAGGTTGGTTACAAGCCATCACAGGCGTTTGTCTTGGATTTAAAAAGGGTGGTGCTGTCTTCACAGTCCATGGCATTCTTCATTTTGGATAGCGAATGATTACCTGTTGTTTTACGTCATAAATACAAAATTGATTCATTACCTTTCATTTAATGTTCCTTGATTGATTATTTCACTCATTAAAATTAAACACTGCTTGAAAGAATATTTAACTCAATGAGATTTTACGTTCTTTGAAGGATTATTTCATTTATTGAGATTTTACGTGCTTTGGAGGAATGTTTAACTCCATGAGATTTTACGTTCCTTGGGGGATTATTTCACTTATTGAGGGCTTTCGAATACAAAATTTTACTTGGTATTCAGGCCCACTGGATAGTGAGGCAACGCCTGCGAGGCTTTTGTAAAACATCTGCTACAAGTTTTTTTTTTGTTTTTTTTAAATGGCTTCTTGTGATAATATATTTAAATTCTACAATACGGAACGATATAATGCGTTTTAAGAAAATCATTTTGTCTTTATATTTATAGCATTCAAGTTGGAATATAATTTTTATAGCCTTTTTAAACTTTTAAGATATCTTTTAGCGGCCAAAGTATAATTAATTTGGTTGTAAAAGAATGTATGAGAGGCCAAACTGCATGAAAATGTCGCCATTTTGTTTTAGTGGCGGCCATCTTGAAAATGGCGGAATTCGCGATGACCAACGATGTTTTTAGATTTAGTAGTATCAGATAGACATTTGTGCCAAATTTCATGCTTGTATCCACAAGTGAACTATATTACTGAAATTTTGATCTAAGCCGCTACACTAAAATGTGATCTGTAGTCAAGCCAGAAACTGGTTCCGTCATACGTTGATGGCTTGATTATATGGCCTGTCGTGGCATTGTCTGTCCCTATTGACTGCCTATGTGCAAATAGATGGCCCGTCACAACGTCGTCAACCCCAGCATTTGGTGTATAGCTTGATTTGCCTTCGTCTGGAAATCTAATTTTAGGCCGTGCGCCGTACTCGTCAATTGACACATCTCCTGACATACCGGCCGGTTGATAATCAGTACTGTGTGTCGCATATCAAGACTCTTGGCTTGCCGCATATGTCTGACCACGATCGCTGGTTGGCGTTCTCATCCTTTCTAGGATCTTCTCCATTCGCTTTATAGTTTCTTAAACTTTCTTAGACGAATCCATGGTCAACTAAATCCTGACGCTTGCCACCAAATAATGTACCGTGCAACGCGGCCGAGCTTGGTGTTAGGTGATATTTTTCTTATCACCGAGGCGTTACACTCAGGTTCGTTAACCTGTTAACTCAGGTTTTTGTTGACCAAATAAATATGTACAAATACAATAGGTTTCTTCTTGATTGGACAACCACTGACTGTGGTCAACGGGTGTCTTCCGCAAATGAATTTCACTAGTCCTGCCAGTCCACTAGTACTGCTGCATCTTGGTACTTCCCCCACCTCTAATTGCGGTATGCAACCTCTCTCTTCAACCAAGTGACTGCCTTATTCAGGTCTTACGTGCGTTGGTGTACTGTGAAACACTAAGCTGTTAATCCCCTGCAACCGGCATACGATGACGTCTCCATATGAGTGAAAAATTCTCGAGAGGGACGTTAAACAATATACAATCTCTCAATCAATCAATCAATCAATTCCCTGCAACCGTCTGCCTTATTCAGGTCTTACGACCGTATGTAAGAGAAGAAAGAAACTAATGTTTATCCACTCCGTCACCAGAGAGGTCCCCTGAGTTCCTGTAACACAGCATGTATTACCTCAGTGCAGCCCCAGTACATAGGCAGTTTCATACTACTTGTATGATCTGAGAATTAATATTTTTTAGTGTTTAAGAATTTATATTAAAACGTAGGTCTAACATTTATACGAAACTTAACAACAACCATTTCCGTTTCAATATGTTCTAAAAATAACTTTGGTTTATAATTTTTCTTAATCGAGATAATCAGTAACAAAGTTTAATATGCATTTACTTGTCATATGTAATGCATTAACGTGTTTCAATTATATATATATATATATATATATTTATATATATATATATATATATTCAAAAAATTATTTTTCCTTGGTATAGGGATAAAATAAAATCCAAATTCAAATGATAAACTCAAACTTTTATCTAAAGCGCTTTCGCCCCATGCGGGCTCATCAGTAGATTTGAAATTGTAAACAAGTTACATTATGACGTCATTCTCGTGATGTTATGTAGGCAACGTTA
Source organism: Saccostrea cuccullata (assembly GCF_032062105.1). Lineage (NCBI taxonomy): Eukaryota > Metazoa > Mollusca > Bivalvia > Ostreida > Ostreidae > Saccostrea > Saccostrea cuccullata. Next base: position 5,712 of record NW_026922410.1, on the reverse strand, counting down.
TACATAATGATTGTGACGTAATAATAATCACAGTTCAATGAGGCGCACAGATAAAGTTTTACAGTTCATCTGATCAAAGTTAAGCGCCTATTATAAATGTACAATAATGGAGACATTTTATATAAAATGTACATAATAAAATAATTTGATATAAATTCCTTTTAGCAGTTCAATTTTGGTTTAAACAGATTTATAAAATATTGTTCTTTGGCTTTCCGTAATTGTTCATTTTCCTCTTTTATTTTGTAAAAAGGAAATATATAAAAATGTCCTTTGCCACAAGAATCAAAGTGTTCACTACATTGCGTGTTTCGTATGGTCGGATCCTTAATCTGTTGTTTGTGCACGCGAACACGATCGGCTAATTTGGTTCCGGTTTGTCCTATATAATTTTCCTCACATGTAGGACACGTCATACAGTATATAAGGTTTTTAGATTTACACGTCATAGAAGATTTAACGTCAAACTTCATTCCGTTTTTAAAAATAATGGTTTGGCCGGTTTTTAAAAATTGACAGGTTCCGCATCGTGGATCCTCGCACTTAGAAACCATCGGTTTCTCGGGGTTCGATGTAAATTTGGCAGTGGTAAGAATCTTTTTCAAATTGGGAGGTTGACGCCTGCTGTGTAGTATATCCTCTGGTTTAATAAGGTCCCTTAATGTTTCTGATTGTTGAATAATAGGGAAAAATTGTTTGGCAGTTTTAAAGATGTTGTGATTTCTTGGGTTGTGGGTAAGAACAAAAGGGATCTTTTCGTTGCTCTCCTCTTCGTGATGTCTAATAGTACGTAATTCGTTAATGGGTATTTCCTTTGCCTTTTGTATAGCAGCCTCAATTAATTTTGATGGATATTTTTGTCTAGAAAGAAAAATTCTTAGTTCACATAGTCTTGTATTTCTGCGCTCCTCATCAATAACAATAGTACAAATTCGCCTGGCCATATTGAATGGGATGTTTCGTTTAGTATGGGAGGGATGACATGAGTTGAAAATCAAATATTGATGGGAGTCTGTGCTCTTGAAATAGAGATCCGTTATGATTTTCCTTCCCTCTTTTATAATAAGAATGTCTAAAAATGGCAATCTGTCTTCGCTGATTTCCATTGTAAAATGCATACTTTCATGGAGCCGATTTAGAATGCTGTTAAACTGTTGTAGATCTTGTAGAGATTTTGTCCAAAAAATAAAACAGTCATCTAAGTAACGTTTCCAGTTTCTTTCAATGTATGTACCAAAATCCTCTCCAAAAAATGTTTTGCATTCTGAAAAAAGTTTTTCCTCCAGAAAACCTAAAACGAGAGTTGCGTAGGTAGGGGCGACTTTTGTCCCCATTGCTGTCCCTTTTGTTTGTAGATAGTACTTGTCATCAAAAAAGAAATGATTATTTTGCAAAACTATTTGAAGTCCTTCGAGTATAAATTCTTTTGAAAATCTCGGCTGGATTACATCTGGGTGCTTGTCAATCCAAAAGGAGATGGCTTCTAGTCCTAAATTGTGGGGAATATTTGTATATAAACTGGTTACATCAAAACTCACTAATTTCGTATTTTCTTCAACACTTTCTGGAATATGGTTGAGAAAATCCATGTCGTCCCGAATAAAACTGGGTACTAATTTGCTGAAAGGTTTTAGTATAATATCTAGCAAATTGCTAAGTCTCTGTGTTGGACAAGAAGGACCAGCTACAATAGGACGTAGTTTTAAGTCTGTTGGACGTGGCAATTTAATATAAGGTTCACTCATTTCCTGTATTCCGTTTTGGATTTGTTTAGATTTATGAATTTTCGGTAATCCGTAAAAGTTACTAGTTTTTACTTCAAAATTGAGAAGAAAATCTATCTCCTTTTTGGTTAAATTATCGGAAAATTTTGAAGTATATTTTCTCATTGTAGACATTGTCTTCTTGTCTTCATTCGAAGGCAGCTCCTTGTAAAAGTTTATATCATCTAATTGTTCTAGGACCATGTCTTTGTAGTGTTCTTTGTCCATAATAACAATAGTTCCTCCCTTGTCCGCCTCTTTTATGATAATAGTATCGTCACTAGTAATTTTTTTCAGTGCTGTTCTCTCAATTTTTGAGATGTTATCTCGCACACGGATATCATTGTGATTGTTGTATGCAGATTTTTTCAAACAATTAATGTAATCGTCCAAGTGTTTGTCCCTGTTTGATTTTGGTTTAAAATTACTTTTGTTTCGAACTAAGGATTCGTCATTGTAATCCGAATTCTGGAAGAATTCCCGGAGTCTTAGCTTCCGACAAAATTCCTCTGTGTCTTTGATTACATCTACGTCGTCTTTTTTAGGCGTAGGAGTAAATTTTAGGCCCCTTTTGAGTAGTTCTATTTCATCCGTAGAAAAATCCCTTTGAGAAATATTTATAATTTTGGGGTCGACTTTAGATGTTTTCTCTACATGTATTGGAAGAGGAATTTTTTCATGCGGTGTTTGCGAAAGTGGCTCTTCCCTAAAAAAGAATTATTCCCTTCATTTTGCTGGTTCGTATTTCTGTTATTAGAAATGTTGTTGCTCCTTTTGTTTTGCTGTTTGTTGTTCCAAGGTTTTTTCCACTGGACGTTTTCCTTGTTGATATGTGTTTGTGCTCCGTTATTTCTTTTGGTAAAAGAATTTACACGGTGTTCATTTCGCCCCACGTTCTTGTAGTTTGGTTTATTTGGTCCAGAAAAATTACCTCTGTGTTCTGAACGGAAGTAGAATTCGTCTTGATTAACAGAATCCATGTTAGGTCGTTGACCCTGATGTCTGTTCTTCTTTTGTTTTCGAATTTCTGGACTTTTCATTATGCTTGTCCCGAAATTTTTCTCGTAGTCTTCAAGCCATTCTTTTTTGGATTGTATTGGATTGAAGACAATGTCTACAATGAGAAAATATACTTCAAAATTTTCCGATAATTTAACCAAAAAGGAGATAGATTTTCTTCTCAATTTTGAAGTAAAAACTAGTAACTTTTACGGATTACCGAAAATTCATAAATCTAAACAAATCCAAAACGGAATACAGGAAATGAGTGAACCTTATATTAAATTGCCACGTCCAACAGACTTAAAACTACGTCCTATTGTAGCTGGTCCTTCTTGTCCAACACAGAGACTTAGCAATTTGCTAGATATTATACTAAAACCTTTCAGCAAATTAGTACCCAGTTTTATTCGGGACGACATGGATTTTCTCAACCATATTCCAGAAAGTGTTGAAGAAAATACGAAATTAGTGAGTTTTGATGTAACCAGTTTATATACAAATATTCCCCACAATTTAGGACTAGAAGCCATCTCCTTTTGGATTGACAAGCACCCAGATGTAATCCAGCCGAGATTTTCAAAAGAATTTATACTCGAAGGACTTCAAATAGTTTTGCAAAATAATCATTTCTTTTTTGATGACAAGTACTATCTACAAACAAAAGGGACAGCAATGGGGACAAAAGTCGCCCCTACCTACGCAACTCTCGTTTTAGGTTTTCTGGAGGAAAAACTTTTTTCAGAATGCAAAACATTTTTTGGAGAGGATTTTGGTACATACATTGAAAGAAACTGGAAACGTTACTTAGATGACTGTTTTATTTTTTGGACAAAATCTCTACAAGATCTACAACAGTTTAACAGCATTCTAAATCGGCTCCATGAAAGTATGCATTTTACAATGGAAATCAGCGAAGACAGATTGCCATTTTTAGACATTCTTATTATAAAAGAGGGAAGGAAAATCATAACGGATCTCTATTACAAGAGCACAGACTCCCATCAATATTTGATTTTCAACTCATGTCATCCCTCCCATACTAAACGAAACATCCCATTCAATATGGCCAGGCGAATTTGTACTATTGTTATTGATGAGGAGCGCAGAAATACAAGACTATGTGAACTAAGAATTTTTCTTTCTAGACAAAAATATCCATCAAAATTAATTGAGGCTGCTATACAAAAGGCAAAGGAAATACCCATTAACGAATTACGTACTATTAGACATCACGAAGAGGAGAGCAACGAAAAGATCCCTTTTGTTCTTACCCACAACCCAAGAAATCACAACATCTTTAAAACTGCCAAACAATTTTTCCCTATTATTCAACAATCAGAAACATTAAGGGACCTTATTAAACCAGAGGATATACTACACAGCAGGCGTCAACCTCCCAATTTGAAAAAGATTCTTACCACTGCCAAATTTACATCGAACCCCGAGAAACCGATGGTTTCTAAGTGCGAGGATCCACGATGCGGAACCTGTCAATTTTTAAAAACCGGCCAAACCATTATTTTTAAAAACGGAATGAAGTTTGACGTTAAATCTTCTATGACGTGTAAATCTAAAAACCTTATATACTGTATGACGTGTCCTACATGTGAGGAAAATTATATAGGACAAACCGGAACCAAATTAGCCGATCGTGTTCGCGTGCACAAACAACAGATTAAGGATCCGACCATACGAAACACGCAATGTAGTGAACACTTTGATTCTTGTGGCAAAGGACATTTTTATATATTTCCTTTTTACAAAATAAAAGAGGAAAATGAACAATTACGGAAAGCCAAAGAACAATATTTTATAAATCTGTTTAAACCAAAATTGAACTGCTAAAAGGAATTTATATCAAATTATTTTATTATGTACATTTTATATAAAATGTCTCCATTATTGTACATTTATAATAGGCGCTTAACTTTGATCAGATGAACTGTAAAACTTTATCTGTGCGCCTCATTGAACTGTGATTATTATTACGTCACAATCATTATGTATAACGTTGCCTACATAACATCACGAGAATGACGTCATAATGTAACTTGTTTACAATTTCAAATCTACTGATGAGCCCGCATGGGGCGAAAGCGCTTTAGATAAAAGTTTGAGTTTATCATTTGAATTTGGATTTTATATATATATATATATATATATATATATATATATATATATATATATATATATATATATATATATATATATATATATATATATATGAAATATTGCTTAGGGAGACCACGGAAGATATATTATCTGGCTTAGGGAGACCGCTGGATTAAGGCGACCTTTTTTGGTCTCCCTAATATTTTGACCTCATGAGTATTGCAAATGTCGTGTTTTTGGTAAATAAACAGTCTTCCATTAGATAAAAGTGATGTTTTTGTCTGCGATTTAACATTAAAAAGTTGTCAAATTTCTATCATACTACCTGAAAAAGAAAAGAATGTATTACCTGTGTATAATTTCAAAGGATATTTTTTCAGCATTGTGGAGACCACGGAAAACGTGCAATTTAACAAAAAATCTTGCATATATAATTTTTTCCGCGTTAAATTATTTTAAATGAGTGTTTCTTCGACTTATTTTTCCATTTTTTATGTTAAAAAACTAAAGAGGAAAAATATTCTAAATTTATGCATCAAGTTCTGAATTCTTAGCAAGTACTTTCCGTCATTTGTTCCGAATACCATCGGAATGCCTCTTCAGTTTTCAGAAAATGACCTTTCAACACCATAATTGTTGAGAAAGAGTTGTATTGCGGTAAGTAACTTAAATAATATAGTAATATATATATATTTTTAAATACACAAGGCAAGCATTGATTTTTTTTGGGGGGGGGGGGAGAGGGGGGGGGGTGTAGTAATTTTACTTTGAAGAAGGAAAGATTATAAATACGTATTTGAACCTGAAGGAAATTCGAAATAAAGTTGATATCAGT